>NC_143399.1:203882534-204033835 GCF_052110815.1 Crocodylus siamensis
GATGTTCTGTGGTACCCTGGGGTGCCTTGAGGTCCTTTCAAGGGTGCCACAAGTGTGCCATCATGATTCAAAAGGTAAACCCAGAGATTTCAAATAGAAATCCAGAGTGTTAAAAGCATCCTGACCTGTTGAGGGTTTTCTGAGTTCAGTGCAACAGAACAACAGCAAAAGAAAGCTTTTATTTTTCCAAAGTTATAAAACAAATGAAAACTCAGAGCTGGCATTTTCTGAGGGATGCCTCAAAACCAACAAGAGGTGCCTTGAGCCAAAAGGTTGAGAACCACTGCTTTAGCCAATGGCCCATGCTGTTTCTGAGAGGCAGCTCCACCACATGGGCAATTTTTCTTCCCTTTTGCATGCATCTCACTATGTCTTCCTCTTAAATGCCAGGAGAAACGCTTTCCTGAAGATCGATAGTGAGTACACTGTCTGAAAGGCTTGGTCTCTTTATTTTTTTTAAGTGAAATACATTGTGTAAGTACTGCAGGTGCTGAGGGAGTTGGTCAATGTGACTGCAGAGCCACTAGCTATTATCTTTGAAAACTGTGACTGAGAGAGGTCCTGAATGATTAAAACAGGGCTAATATAATGCCCATCTTTAAGAAAGAGGATCTGGGGAACTCCAGATCGATCAGCCTCAGTTCAAGTCCTGGAAAACTCATGCACCAGGTCTTCGAGGAATCCATTTCTAGGCACTTGGAGGAGAAGGTGGTGATTAGGAAATCATGTCCAACAAACCTGGTGCCTTCAATGATGAGACGACTGGCTGTCTGGATGCAGAGAGACCAGTGGATGTGGTGTACCTTGACTTTAGAAAAGCTATTGATATGGTCGCCCACATTCTTGCAAGCAAGCTAAGGAAGTACGGGTGGGATGAATGGCCTGTAAGGTGGATACAAAACTGAGTGGATTGTGGGGCTCAGAGGTTAGTAGTGAATGGCTCAAAGTTTAGTTGGCAGCTGGTATCAAGTGGAGTGCCCCGGGGTCAGTCCCAGGGCAGGTTTTGTTCAACATCTTCATCAGCGACCTAGAAGATGGGATGGAGTGCACCCTTAGTAAATCTGCAGATGACACCAAGCTGGGGAGCATAGGGCTAGGATTCAGCATAGATATGCTGCAGCATAGGGTTAGGATTCAGAGAGACCTAGACTAATTGAGGATTGGGCCAAAAGACATCTCATGAGGTTCAACAAGGACAAATGCAACGTCCTGCACTTACGATGGAGCAATCCCATTACCCGATGCAACTTGGGTACTGCCTGGCTGGGCAGCAGCTCTGCAGAAAAGGACCTGGGGGTGACAGTGAGCAAGAACCTGAACAGGAGACAGCAGTGTGGTCTTGCTGCCAAGAAAGCTACTGGCATCTTGGGCTGCAATGGTAGGAGCATTGCCAGCAGGTCAAGGGGAGTGATTTTTCTCCTCTGTTTGGCATGGGTGAGGCCACATCTGGAGTCCTGTGTCCAGTTCTGGACCCCGCACTACAGAAAGGATGTGGACAAATTGGAGTCCAGCAGAAGGCAGCAAAAATGGTTCAGGGGCTGGGGTAGATGATTTCACAAAATAAGCTGAGGGAAATGGGCTTGTTTAGTCTGCAGAAGAGAAGACTGAGGGGAGATTTAATAGCAGCCTTTAACTACCTGAAGGGGGTTGCAAAGAGGATGGATGACAGGACAAGGAGCAATGGGCTCAAGCTGCAGCAAGGGAAGTTGAGGTTGGATATTGGGAAAACTTTCTCACAAGGAGAGTAGTAAAGCACTGGAGCAGGTGACCCAGAGAGGCGGTGGAGTCTCCATCCTTGGAGATTTTTAAAGTCTGGCTAGATAAAGCCTTGGCTGGGATGATGTAGTTGGGGCTGGTCCTGCTTGGAGCAGGGGGTTGGACTAGATGTGACCTCCTGAGGTCCTTTCCCACCCTCATTATCTGTGAGTCTAAATGAAGCTGTATAATGAACATAGAATAAATACCATTATCTGTGCTACTACCTGTGACGCTGCCTTCAGTTTTACGAGCTGTCCTCACTGTGAATCTGGTTCTGTGAAGTCCAGAGTTGATGATAAGGACTCTCAATTTCTGGGACTTGAAGTTGTTCGACATCTTTGCATGGAAGCACAGCCTGCCAAGAGATACAGGTTTTTGTGTGAAAAGTTCTTGTTCACACCGGTTCTCTCTCTCTTTCACCAGAGGAGGGGGATTTCTCTAGTTTTCACTTTTTGTTACAAAGGACAGGAAAAAAACTCAAATCCTGTTTAGACTTGAGTTACTTGATTCCCTACTTAAATCAAGTGGGCTTACCATATATTTTTAAGTGCCAATCTACACACTTTTCAAATGTTAGTGCCTTGAGGTAAAAACATTTGCAGAGTGTCGAGGCTGGTATTTGGACAATGTGTTAGCGAATGAGTTCTTAGCAAATAAGGACCCAAATCTCAGCTACATATACCCTCTGTGTTATCCACCTACACTCAGTGTATCAGAGAAAGAAAGGGATAAATGATGTGCCATGAAACCAATTGCCATGGTTTGTCTACGTCTACGTCTATGTCCATGTCTATACACAACAGACAATATAGTTCCCAATGGTTTTAGCTTTGATGGATTGTAGTGCAGCTGTATTATAATGTTGATTATCTTCATATTGAGTTCCCTTATCAATTATATTTGGGGTCTTTATAGAAATAGCCCATATATTTGCAACCACTAGTTTACATTCTACTTCAGTTTTCATTTTGGTTGGCACCTTGAGGAAAATATCAGTGAAAGCAGGACTTGACTACAAATTTGCAATTAGCTGCTTACCGCTGGGCTTCCTGGCAATTTATATTCAGTATCTCTGTAGTCTTCTGTCTTTATAGCTGTTTATAAGCCTGTATCTTCCTCTTCTGGATTTTAAACAGTCCCCTGATCTCACCACTCAACGTCGGAAGTGAAATGCCCATTGCCAACACACACCACAAGAAGTATAGTTGCCAGAGTCAGAAATCTGTCAGCCATAAATCTGGTGACACATCTCCATTGCCACCATGATCGACTCCCCGTCACCCCAACTGAACCATTGGGATTCACAGATCCCAACAGGCAATATATTGAATCAAGCGCACCAACTGCCCTTAGGAAAATGATGTAGCTGAAACCAAACAGCCATTAGCCAAACAGAAAAATGTTAAAAACACTTATTCATTACTGGAAGAATATATTTCAACAAAACACTCCATTTCTGACTGCCCAGTCCCTGTCCTCAAAGGAAATCTATACAATGCCTTCAGGTGATGGGCCTGGAAACACAGATCCATAGCTTTACTTGACCACAAAAAGCCATGGTCTTACCAGAGACCTTGGTTTTATAACTTATTACAACTTACCTCTCCCATGGTTTGTCTCCACTCCACAGGTGATCGCCGCACACTTTGCTGAGCACAGTTAGGTTAAAGGGGGAGCAATTAATTGGTCTAATTTGCATTTACCTTGGGCAGTGCCTTCCTCTCTCCCAGCCCCAATGAAGAGTGCTTGAAACCCCAAAGCTTGTCTCTCGTCTCCCAACTACTTTGATTCAATAGAAGATATTGCTTATCTTCATAAACCTTGCTTCCCAATTCATCTAGCTTTATCCCATCTGGAGGGCTTCTAAACTGATGTGCCTAAGTCTGATCCTATTTCATCCTGCTCAAGTTCCTGAAAAAAAAATCATTAATGTGCCTACTTTTGCACCCCACCATTATCTGAGTCTTCAGACTTAGTCACCAAAGGTGGCTAGCAGAAAACAGACCCACCTACCTTTGCATGATTTTTTCTTTTTTTGGAGGGGGAATTCAGGTAGGTGGAATAGTACGTCAATGAGGCATTTAAATCCACTTAACAGGTGGAATCGAATCTAGACCTCTGACTGTCAACTGAGATGGAAGAAGGATACACAGTGAATGACAGACTCTCCACCTGGTATCAGCCTGGAGTCAGAGTCACTGTCCAAGTTGCACCAGTTTCTACCCCTGGAACCCAGCCTACAGGTCCAGGGTCACGTTTGCACTGGCCCCACTTTGGAAGCATCTGTCTCTACAAAGCATGCTACTTGAATTAAGTCCCCCATCTATTAGCCACAGCCACAGCAGCTGTACACACCACTGATGGGGAACGGTGACACACTGAGAGAGTGTTGATTCAATGCTTCCTGCATGTTGCATTGCACAGACCTCCAGTGGCAAACTCCACTTGGGGCAAAGCCTAGTCCTGCATGTTGCCCAGAGCTCCTAGTTCACCGAGGACTACACCGCAGAAATGGGCCGAGATGGAAAGATGGAGAGCTCACAACATGTCTTGATTCCTAGCTTCTCATGGGAGAAGGTTTAAACTTGTTCCCAAAACCTGTCTTACCAGGGTGAAGGACAGCTGCAACCCCTGTAGTTGAGGGCAGCTGCATAGATGTCTACCATCCCAGTTCTGGGTTGAGATATCAAAGCTGAGCTATCCCTCAAAGGCAAATATCCCCCTGGCATCTAAAAACAGATCAGACTACAGTCCTTTATGTCTAATTTCCAAGAGAATTATGACAGCTGCATGCATGCAGAGAAAGAAAATGGAGCAAAAATAATGATATAATTTTGAGAACTGCTATACAAGAACGCAATACATACAAAATAGATTTGACACGGCAAAACCCATCCCGAAGTGGAGAGAGAAAACTGAACATGAAAGAAAAAATAATGAGACACTTTTATATATACCTGTGTAAGAGCAGGTGTGACTTTCTATTTTTCCTCAACGTGTCAGCCTGGGTGAGAGCAAATTTGTGGAGTTCACAATGAAAAACAATTTGTTTTCCGTGTTCAGTATTGTCCTCTAAAGACACCTCTTTAAGAGCTGGGGGAAAAAAATAATTTCTGAATGCTTGAGAAAGCTGTGATTGTTTATTTTAAATACTTCTGACGGAAGCCAGAAGAGAAGACGGCTAAACCCAGCAGGGCTTCAGCTTCCTTGCAAATTGTAGGAAACTTGCTGTGAACTTGCTGTCAGATAATAGCGCAATAATGAAAGTGATACTAATAGCTCTTGAAATGTGTCTCCTTCTTGCCTTCAGAATAATAGAAAAGGCAGAGATGTGAAATTCCCACTTGACTTGGGCAATGGGTCGGTGATGAACTGATGTAGTTCCTGGCTGGCCACCTCACAGGGTAACTCTGCACATTGGTATTGGTTTGAATGGAAGGATGGGCACTCTGGGAGTTGGGTATCTGGGGTGTTTCTTTCTTCTTTTAAAGCATGTTGTATTCATAGGTATGTTTTAAGGCCAGAAAGGACAATCCTGCTCAACTAATGAACCTCCTGGGTCCTGGATCATTCCTCTTGGTGATTCTTGGAAGTGAGGGATATATTCTTCTCTTAGGCATGGAGTAGTGTTATCCAGGCACAGAAACTTGTGGGAAGACCTCCAAAGGCAGAATGGTCACTTCTGTGTCTGGCTCTCAGGAAGATGGGTGCCCAATTCCCTTTGAGTCTCTGACGCTTTCCACCTTGAGGTTGAAGGAGAGTATACCCAGGGTTCATATTGGGGGTGGAAAGTGGTTGCAGTTCCTCAAGCTTAACCCCTCCAACAAAGCAAGATACTAAAGGAGACTGAATCATAGTTCTTGATACAAAAGTGCTTCTACTCTTCATTTTATATATATGTGTGTATATATGTAATTATATATACATATATATATATAAAATTTATATATGTATATATAATTATATATATACACACATATATATAAAATGAACAGCAGAAGCATTATATATATATATATAATATATATATATATAAAATGAAAAGTAGAAGCACTTTGTATATATATATTCTTCTACTCTAATGATAACTTGAGTAAAATAGAAGTAGTATCAGATCATGTCCCGTGTGTTGCCACTCAGACCCCAGAGGAGGAAAAAAATACTAGCGCCATCTTACTAACAAGAACCAGAGAGGTCCCAAGTGTTTTCCTTTATCATTATTGCACTTTCCATAGTCTCTGTGTTGCAGGCGTTTGTTAACTGTTACCTGCCTATCTTAGCTATCTATCTATCTGACTTACATATCTATATAGATCTTCTCTGTAATCTGTGTGTCACTGACTCTTCAGTCAAAGCACGGACTCCAGGAAGCAGGATAACCCTTGGCAGAGAAACATAAAATGCTTCAGGATACTCTCACCCCATTTCAGCATGGCTTTGTTTCAGAACCAGCTAAATTTCTGGCTTCTGTAATTAGGTCAGAAGCCACTGATTTTACTCCCCTGATTGGGAATATGAAGCTTCAGTCACTATACTCTCCCCAAGCATTTTCCTTGCTCCCTCTTTGCTCACTCGGTGAATTCCCTTTGTATCCAGTGAGTGGAAAACGGAAATGTCAGACCTTGAAGCAACACTTTAGAGCGCCAACTTCAGCTCTGACACCCACAGGGGCCAAATCCTCAGCTGCCATGAACAGCCGTAGCTGCAGCAGCACTGCACTGATTTATATCAGCCCAGCATAGGGTGCATCAGGAAGGCTTAGACAGTGCATCAATGTCATCCATTTCACTCCGTACATCTAAAAGCTGCAGATGTGGCCGATTGTCCTCCTTAGACCCAGGTCAGTATTCAGTAGCTCAGTTTAATTGGCATTGAGAGAAAACCTGGCGCTGAGATTTGGCTTAGGCATGTTTGTCACAAAGCACCCCAGAGAATCAATCCCCTCCGCTGAGAAACACCGCGCCGCTTGCACATGCCTGTGCTTTGAAAATACATATTCGTTCATCCGTTGATAAGAAGGAAACACATTCAAAGCCTGGCGTCTTAGGTCATATTAATTTTGCTTCCTAGCTGCTGCAACGCAAACAAGATGTTATGCTAATTTATCAGTCGAGCTTCTCCTTGGAGGAGAAAGAAAGTGTGTGGGGGGGGAATCCCAGAATGCTTTATGGCATCAGCCCACCCTCCGCTTCTTCACCGGGGCGAACGTGTGCGTGCACGGATGTGCGCGTATCATGGGGGGCCTCAGATCATACTAAACATTGCTTCCAATGCAACTAAAAACAGGGTCTCAAATGATCAGAGAAGGAAATGAAATTAAAGGCACAGCTGTACATTTCCCTGCCTGTCTGCCCAGACAGCAGGACAGGCATAATATTATACTCATCCCACAAAATCCTAGGCCTGGAGCTTCAGTCCTTATAAAGCAACACTTTTTTGTGGGGGGAGCATTGATTCATGACAAGCTTCCTCCCTGTTTGCCCCCCACAAGCTGAAGGCACAAATTAGGCCTTGTAAAATGAGCCGTTTGTAACAAACTCGCAGATGGGTATAATCCCTTGAAAACAAAAGCATCCATTGCTGCAAAATACTGCTGGGGCCAGGAGCTCAGAAGGATGTAACAGAAAAGGATCCACGGTCTCTATGGAGAATGTAGGTACCTCTAGTGATATAAGGCAGAGCTACAAAAAGTTAGGAAAGAAAAGAAACTCAGATACAGTGGAACATCATCCCTAAATAATGGGGGACGGGGTCTCTCCTCTCCCAGGAGCATGTTTTTGCAAACTCTTGCCACGGGAGGGTGACTTGTTCTTCCTCTATAGGGTGTGTAGTAATATTTAAAGGTGGTTTCTGCAGGATATGGATACCTCTTGCGGTCATCTTTCACTTGTAGCTAACCCAAGCCTAGTGTTGGTTCATCTCTACCTGCTGCTGATCCCCAGTGTAAAGAGTCTGGTGGATATGGATTTCCCTGCCTGTGAATCTGTCTTCTCTACATATTGGCTTGTATTGGCATAGCCACGCATGAGTCCCCCTAAATCCCAGATAAATCCTCTGGTTGCTCTACCTTAAAACCAGCTCTAAATAGGAGATCTGTCCAATGCTCGTAGAGGTACACTGTCCTCTTCTACCTTAGAAACCATAAGGCAGAGCACAAGGTTTTCTTCTTGCCCCGTTGCTGCTGCCACTTGTCTTGCCCCTCCATGCAGTGAGGAGGCCCGTGCTCCAGATCTTGCCAAGGCAGCTGGGTGAGTTGGACACCAGCACTGGAGATTAGTTATCCTCTCTAGGCAGTTCTTCTTCTTCAGCAATCCCTCACAGTCGAGGGTGATTGTCTTCCATGATTGTCTTATCTGTGTGTCCAAAGATGGATGATGAGACCAACCCCTGTAGGCAACTGTACCATCCCCTACGGAACAAGGTGCTTGAGGCATACCTGCTGCCCTCCACACCTGCACCAGTATCCACAGGTATGTCTATACCTTGCCTTACGAGCATGCTGCATGCTGTGGTAGGTGCCCCTTTCAAGTACCCTGAGCCATGTGAACTGCCCCGTCCTGGTCTTGCTGCACATCATGAGAAAAACAAAGGAGAAACAAGGAGGAGGAGAGCCTGGTTGCTAGAACAACAGGAAACTCAAATTGAGTCCTTCTCAGAAATGCAACAGCTACTCATCTCTTTGACTTTGCTTTGCTCTAATTATAAATAGTAAAGACAGGAGGCAGGGTGCAGAAGGGAGAGCAGCAGGGTTCATTGGGGTGTGTACTGAAAACACGGCAAAGGGGGCAGAGTGGGGGGAAACGCCAGATGCTCAGGAGACCGTCCGGAGTAAGGCTCTGCTGTAATCTAAGAGGGTTTTAATGCAATTAGTCAGTGAGTTTGCGCTAATGGTCAGCCTGGCAGTACCTCTAGGCTGAAGGGCAGACTGATCCCAAGAAGAGGATGCCATGTGGCATACGAAGATCATAGAGAAGTTGGGTTAAAAAGAGACCCCCAGAGCTCATATAGTCCAACCCCCTGCTTGAGCATCCCTACCCCAACCAAGATGCTTCCTGGGGGGCTGGATATGGAAGAGCTGCTGTTTCTCAGGGTTTGTTTTCTGCAGCCCAAGGTGTGGGTGGGTTGCCTTCGGGACGGTCCTGCGGATGACCCAATGGACCAACTGCACTGGCTTCGGACGGCATCACCCCACTTAGCAAAGGGCCACAGAAATGTTGCTGCTCCTATCACAAGAAAATAAAATCCTGGTTTTCACTCTGTCAATAAAACGGGAAACCATGTGTTAAACCCATTCATGGATAACCAGAAGTCCACAACACAAGCGACCCCTTCAGCACATCTGCCCTCCCCAAGGACACATCCATTATAGCACATTCCTGCCGAGATGGGGCTTGCACCCTACACAGGGTTTCTGTCCTTTCTCAGCTCAGTGACTCATCAGACAGAAAGCCATAGAAATTAAATGATTAGCCTCTGTTTATATACACATGGGGCATTGATCCCAGGGTCTGTTTTATGGGCTGCCCTATATGAAGCGTGATGTGAGTGAAATTCATTTATAAAGTCAAGCACTGTGCGAGTGAAAGTCGAAGTGCCTGTTTCATTCCCCCTGTATTAGACTCCCTGTCCTCTTACAGGAAGCTCTAATAAAGTCTCCAAGGACATTTAAAATGAATTAAAATAAAATTTCCCCAAATGGAAACATTGCATTGGTAAGATACTGCACTGTGTGATAGCATGGAGCCAGGGAATATTTGAAGGCCTGTAAAATAAACTCATTAAACTGATACTCTGAATGCAAGGCCTATGAAATAAGCACGTGGCAGCTATTTCCTATCTCTTGACTTAAGAGAATTATCTGATGAGGTGTTGGAGCTGTATAATGACAAGGCTGTAGCTCAAGGGACAAATAGATAGAGACAGCCTGCATTGCTAAACCATTACAAGGATTTGAACATTGGGCCATTTTGCTTCATGGCCATCTCAACACATCACCTAGAGCCATCAGAACAAACCAGGCTGTTTAGACACAGGCAGGTTCTCAGATGCTAGAGGCATTAAAACAATTTTCAAATGAAATCACGATAAAGGTGTAATACTTCCTGTTACTAGTGAGGGCCAATGTCATCTAAAGAGCACTCTAAAATGACACATTTTTCACATGTCTATCCTCAGTTGATATCAGTGAAGCTTTATTCACTTCCATCAGCTGTCTCTTGACTCAAGCAGCTGTCAGCGTACGACGAGCTTCTGCATTTTGACTCTGATAAAATCACGTGTGACAGATCATGTATTTGCACCGCCGTAATTCAGATGAAGAGCGTGGTTTAGCTTGCTTCTTACTTCTTTTATGTCCCCAAAAGTATGCTCTCAGCATGCAAGGCAAGGTTGTTTGCAGCCAGTAAATATTAAGTGGCTAGTGATAGCTAGAAAATGATATTTACAGGTTTGTTTTTGGAAATTGGCTTGTAGGTAAAATAGATATGCAGTAAAATAATGGTCCAGGGTGGCAGCAAAGGTTAATTGATTTCTAAAGGCTCAGTCACACACTCACACACTTGTCACAGCCTTCAAGACAAACAGGGTGTCTTACACAACAAGGCCAATGGATATACGCATAGCCTGGGAAATTGTGGGTATATACCCCACTGTTCGCTAGCATGAGACAAGGCAGCACCAGCTCAAAAGGTGCAAGAGAGTGGGGGCCTGAGTTTCTGGGTTTGGGGGAACAGACCAAAATAGAAGAAGACCTGGAAAGTCCAAATTAGGATGTGCTGGGCTTGGGAAACAAAGGATTATGCTGACAGGACAGAATGTGGACAGTATGACGACCACAGAGAGACCAAGCACAGATAGCCGTGGATGAAGAGTCATCAGGAGGGGAAAAGGATACAAAAGAAAGGACTTTAGTGCAACAAAAGGGCCCTGCTTCCTGAGAAGAGTCATAGATTTTAAAGCTAGAAGGGATTTTGAAAGATCATCTGGTCCAGCCTCCCCAAACTAGGCAGGAAAGACACCTGGGGGTCAGAGGACTGTCCAAGCTCCTCTTAAAAGTTTCAGGGGGAAGCAATTGCACCACCTTTGGAGGGAGACTTGGAAGCAAGGGGCAGGGGGAAACAGGCCCCACTGAGATTTGAACTCAGATCACTGGAGTCAAAGTCCAGGGTGCTAGCCATTACACCATGGGACCACCACAGCCCCCAGCAGCCAGAAGGGCCCATCACAGCTGTAAATGAGCATCCCTGAGACGGGTCCCCCAAAAGTGTCTCCAAGAAGGGAACCCGAGGCCATATGTACAGAGGGCAGACCAGCAGCCCGCCTCATTCACCCCACTGGGAGGTGGGGTGGGCCTCGGTCTCTGACCTCCAGGCTGCTGGCATCTGACATTCAAGACAGAGCCTCAGAGTGAAGCTCACGCCCTGGCCAGATGTATCTCGACTCTGATGACAGCCCTAGAATTGGTGGATATATAGAAGTGCTTGCATTATTCTTTTCTGTTATCACTATGTATCAATAAAATTTGCCTGTTATCAAATGGAAAGGCCCTGTTTGGCTTGAGGGTTTGGGTCCGTCCGGAACAAGGTATCGGGATCATCAATCTGCTGCCAATAGCTGCCCGTCTGATCTAACAGGCCCCCATGTTACGTCGGTGATAAACTGCTAGAGTGAAGACCTTACTCCTCGTCTCATCCCCTGATCCTTAGATACATGCAGGCATGAAGAGGCAGATACAGGGGGTGCGGTGGTTCAGTTGCCCCCTTTCCCCTTTGATTCTTACTCCACCCAAAGTTTAAAGCCAACTGCCTGGCAGTGACACCCTGATGAGACCTATCCCTGCTTCTAGCCCCCCCACCCATTGTGGAGCAAGCTCAATAATTTTAGACACGCTGCAGCAAGATGTGCAAAAAAGCACAGGGTCCAATGGAGGCTGCAGGAGCACAGGATCTGGCAGCGATAAGCCAAGCTATGCCCAGTGGGACCCAAAGGGATCGACTTCTGGTGCCCTCTGGTAGCCCAGTGGACAAAATAGAGATGATCTGTTGGTGGAATCCAACCCATGAGCCATACGTTTGACACGCCTGCATTATGTGATCGTAGACAAATTAGGGCTGAAAGACCTACTGTGAAAGTCTTATCTTGTCCTGAAATACCCAAAGAGGCAGAATCCCAATGGCCACTAGGTATAGTTGAGTAGCTCAAGGGGCAAGACTAAAGCACCTCAATTTTGCTTTTCAATTTAGTAATTTATTTTAGGGAGCTAGAATTACACTCATCCACCCTTGTTTCATGGTCTCATTTCCTGACGTGTTACCCAGCACACATGCACACTCTGTGTTGCATCTAATTTAAAAAGTACCTAGAACAAATGATAAAAGTAGAGGTGTTTTGCAGGGAGCTTTGAAGACTGTTTGTTGACTTCTGTATTGGAGTCTTCCCCCACAAGCAGATTAACAGAGGGCTGCAAGGAAAATCAGCAGACAACGGTGGCTTTGAAGATGGGTTCCCAGAGGGAAGAGGCTGTCAGAGGGATGTTCAGCAGTGCGGTGACATTTATAGCTGATTGACTGGGATCTGACAGTTGTCTGATTCGGTCCCCTGATAGCAACATTAGTTTCACTGGTGGTTCAGCTACTTGCAGGAGGCGTGATGAGGACACTGATGCTTTGCCCCTGCACGTGGACATACTAGTGGACACCCAACTGCACCCAACTGCTACAGTGCATCTTGCACCCCAGTCGTATTGCACCCCAGTCCACTCCCCCGATGGTTATCAGTTCTCAGTAACATCTCCCCCTCATCTCCACCACACAAATACTGAAGTGTACTTACTAGCCAGACTTCATGATAATCCTACGCTGCCAGTGCACTGGGATATATTCTACCCACCAATAGCTTGACTCTCCTCAAGATACCCAAAAGGGGCCACCCTTTCAAAATCCTCTGACTTTTCCTTACTTACTCGATGGCACGAAGAATGGTCAGTGCAAGCACCAATCAATCACCACATCATCTCTACAGGAAAGGACCTTGGGGTGACAGTGGACCAGAAGCTGAACAGGAGCCAGCAGTGTGCCCTTGTTGGCTACCAGCATCCTGGGCTGCATTGGTAGGAGTGTTGCCAGCAGATGGAGGGCAGTGATTCTTGCCCTCTATTCAGCATTGGGGAGGCCACATCTGGTGTCCTGTGTCCAGTTCTGGCCCCCCCACTACAGAAAGGATGTGGACAAGTTGGAAGGGACCAGTGGAGGGCAAGAAAATGGTTCAGCACCTGGGGACATGACTTGTGAGGAGAGGCTGAGGGAACTGGGCTTATTAAGCCTGCAGAAATGACTGAGAGAGGATTTAATAGCAGCCTTCAACTCCCTAAAGTGTGGATGCAAACAGGAGGGAGCTGGACTGTCCTCATCTACTTAGGCACAGAAAGGAATAAAGTAAGAGGAACCTTTTACTTATATACCCTTAAAGTTTAAGGGTGAGTCTAAAGTGACTTTGCTTGACAGATTTGAGATGAATACATGTCTCAAAACCTTCTGCAGGGGTGATGGTTATTGAAGTAGCATTGAGGCGGGGGGTTGCCATTTGAATCAGGAAAGCTTGGAAGATTCCCTCCAAGTGTATGTTTTATCCTGTGTGATTCAAGGATAAAACTTCAACAACAACAAAATGATGATCTTGAGTTGAAGGTACAGTTTCACTCATTAGATAATATAGCCCCAAGAGGTATTCAGCATCAAAGTGATATAAAAGCACTCTGAAACCACATCCATCAGGCTTCTGTTTACGCCTCTGCAATCTCTCTCCCATTCCTTTTCATCTCCCTGCTTTTCAGAACATATTTGATAGCAATCTGCAAAATCCCACTATGACATTTCTTATCTTGATGGACACCAGCTTTTCAAACATGTCCTTCTGAGGCATACAAAGGAAAGAGGAAAAATGGAAGGAAATATGGAGAAAGGGGCAAAGAAAGGTAAGGTAAAGGCCCTAATCCGACTTGCTTTGCAGTCAATGAAATAAGAGCACGACTGACAAACAAGGGAGCCACCGGGCCTAACCAAAAGACAACTGAGTCATCAGTGAGACTCCTATTGGCTCTGGGTAATGCTCTTGCTATTGGGCTAGATCCCCAAAGGGATGTAGATTTGCAATGTTGAGCAATTCTTTACTGAACCTTTGGGTGCCTGGCCACTTAATGACATCTAAAGCCCTGAGTTACAACAGGCTCAATAAGGAATCACTGCCATTTAAAATATGTGGACAGATTGGAAAGAGTCCATTCGTGAGTGACAAAAATGATTACGGGCTTGGGAAGCAAGATTTAAGGAGAAATGCTAACAGAATTAGGGTTGTTGGTCATAGCCATGTTGGTCTAAGGGCACAGGCAGACAAGGTTCTTTCAGATGTGATATCTTTTATTAGACCAACTAAATAGTTGGGAGATCATTTTTTGCAAGCTTTTGAGCACAAACAGTTATTTAGTCTAGAGAAAATAAGACTGAAGCAGGATTGAATAGCAGGCTTCAACTCCCTGCAGGGGGGCTGCAAAGAGGATGGAGCTGGACTGTTCTCAGTTGGGGCAGATGGCAGGACAAGGAGCAATGGGTGCAAGTTGCAGCAAGGGAAGTTGAGGTTGGATATGAGGAAAAACTTTCTCACTAGGAGGGTGAATGGGTTACCCAGAGAGGTGGTGGAGTCTCCATCCTTGGAGATGTTTAAGACCTAACTAGACAAAGCCTTGGCTGGGATGCTGCAGTTGAGGCTGGTCTTGCTTTGAGCAGGGGGTAGGACTAGATGTGACCTGAGGTCTCTTCCAGCCCTCATTGTCTATGAGTCTGTGATTTGATAACAGTCTTCAAGTACCTGAAGAGTGATTATAGAGAGGATGGACACAAACTATTTCTATGCGGCCATACGGGATAAGACTAGGAGAAATGGCCTCCTTTTTAGCTAGCGTTTAAAACCATCAGCAGGGCTGTGAAATAGGAGCTACATTACGAGGGGCAGCTAACAAACAGCAGAATTGCAAATGAAAAACATTGCTTGATTAGTAAAATATCCAGATCATTAAAAAAGGAAAGAGGGTTGCTGACACCTAGGATATAAAGGTTTTAGAAGAAATCAGGTTGATTATAATGAGCCATGAATTCAATTGACTCCTTCAGCACTGCCTGTAGGGAAGTGCTGGTGTCATTGCCAGGCAGTTGGCTTTAAACTTTGGGTGGAGTAAGAATCAAAGGGAAAAGGGGGCAACTGAACCACCGCACCCCCTGTATCTGCCCCTTCATGCCTGCATGTATCTAAGGATCAGGGGATGAGACGAGGAGTAAGGTCTTCACTCTAGCAGTTTATCACCCGACGTAACATGGGGGCCTGTTAGATCAGACGGGCAGCTATTGGCAGCAGATTGATGATCCCGATACCTTGTTCCGGACGGACCCAAACCCTCAAGCCAAACAGGGCCTTTCCATTTGATAACAGGTAAATTTTATTGATACATAGTGATAACAGAAAAGAATAATGCAAGCACTTCTATGTATCCACCAATTCTAGGGCTGTCATCAGAGTCGAGATACATCTGGCCAGGGCGTGAGCTTCACTCTGAGGCTCTGTCTTGAATGTCAGATGCCAGCAGCCTGGAGGTCAGAGACCGAGGCCCACCCCACCTCCCAGTGGGGTGAATGAGGCGGGCTGCTGGTCTGCCCTCTGTACATATGGCCTCGGGTTCCCTTCTTGGAGACACTTTTGGGGGACCCGTCTCAGGGATGCTCATTTACAGCTGTGATGGGCCCTTCTGGCTGCTGGAGGCTGTGGTGGTCCCATGGTGTAATGGCTAGCACCCTGGACTTTGACTCCAGTGATCTGAGGTCAAATCTCAGTAGGGCCTGTTTCCCCCTGCCCTTTGCTTCCAAGTCTCCCTCCAAAGGTGGTGTAATTGCCTCCCCCTGAAACTTTTAAGAGGAGCTTGGACAGTCCTCTGACCCCCAGGTGTCTTTCCTGCCTAGTTTGGGGAGGCTGGACCAGATGATCTTTCAAAATCCCTTCTAGCTTTAAAATCTATGACTCTTCTCAGGAAGCAGGGCCCTTTTGTTGCACTAAAGTCCTTTCTTTTGTATCCTTTTCCCCTCCTGATGACTCTTCATCCACGGCTATCTGTGCTTGGTCTCTCTGTGGTCGTCATACTGTCCACATTCTGTCCTGTCAGCATAATCCTTTGTTTCCCAAGCCCAGCACATCCTAATTTGGACTTCCCAGGTCTTCTCCTATTTTGGTCTGTTCCCCCAAACCCAGAAACTCAGGCCCCCACTCTCTTGCACCTTTTGAGCTGGTGCTGCCTTGTCTCATGTTAGCGAACAGTGGGGTATATACCCACAATTTCCCAGGCTATGCGTATATCCATTGGCCTTGTTGTGTAAGACACCCTGTTTGTCTTGAAAGCTGTGACAAGTGTGTGAGTGTGTGACTGGGCCTTTAGAAATCAATTAACCTTTGCTGCCACCCTGGACCATTATTTTACTGCATATCTATTTTACCTACAAGCCAATTTCCAAAAACAAACCTGTAAATATCATTTTCTAGCTATCACTAGCCACTTAATATTTACTGGCTGCAAACAACCTTGCCTTGCATGCTGAGAGCATACTTTTGGGGACATAAAAGAAGTAAGAAGCAAGCTAAACCATGCTCTTCATCTGAGCTACGGCGGTGCAAATGATCTGTCGCACATGATTTTATCCCCCCCTGTATCTGCCCCTTCATGCCTGCATGTATCTAAGGATCTGGAAGCAAAATCCTTTTGTAGATCCAGCTCTACAACATGAAGAGAGATAGGTTTGGGCGTCTTGACTCTGCCATTGATTGCATGGGAGTCCTTGAGTAAGTCACATTATCTCTGTTTGCTTTGCCGTCCCCGGTAGTATAAATAAAGGATAATAAAGATCAGTGAGGCCGTTAGAGTGGGAGGTGAGGAATATAGGACCAGTAGTGCCAGGAGGAAGGAAGCTCTACAGGCCTCTAAAGAGAAGAAATCAATGGAATAACCATCACTGGGGAAGAAGCAACAGCATATGGGTGTGCTTTGGAGGCGGTAAAGGGAGAAGAGATGAGGGTCATAAGGAAGGCAAAAAGAAGGTTGAAATAATCAAAGAAGTAGATAACTAGGGTCATGCATGACAGTAAAAGCTGAAAATGGATTTCAGGATTTGACCCATGCTAAATATAAGTAGTAAGGAGATCTCCAGGTTACTCACTACCAGATCATTTTAGTTACAGAGCTCCAATAAGGCACGAGTCTGCCGACAAAAAGTTGATGCCAATGAAAAGTTCATGGGCCAGTCTCTCGGGTGATCCATTTAACCAAGTCAAAGCAGGGCTGAAAATGGAGTCATGCACACTCCAAGACTTTCTACCAGGCTGAACGTACTTCTGGAAAGCCACCTTAAATGGGCCGTTGTTTTAAAAAGCTTCCTTGGGCTATCTGCCAAAAGCGACTGGGTTTATTTCTGTATTTATCTTACAGATATTGCTGGAATGAGGCGCTGTTATTCCAATGCTGTTTTATCAGCTGATGGCCAGAGCCCCCTCTCTGTTGACCTGGCGGTTGTTTTTTATGATGTTTGTCTGTCCAACCTCAGGAAATTCCACCGAAGTCTCCAACCAATAAAACCTTTATTGGGAAATCAGCAAAATCAGCCTCTAATTGGAGGCTCATCCTATAACCATCTTGCACAGGAGGGCATCAGTAGAAGTTCTGTGGGGAAGGTTGCTGGAATTGGGCTGGTCATTGGGCTGAAATAAAAAGGAGGAATACACACTGGAGTTGAGGATGAATATTTGTGGAAAGCCCCAATGGTCAGTGAGAATTTGAAGCTGCGCCCTTGATTGGAAAAGTGTGTGGTTCACGTTGTTTTGGTGACGTCCAATCAAAGACCAGACATACACCGCATGACTGGTGTAACAAATAGTGAATGTTTTGCAGACAACTTGCAGGTAAAGCATCTCCATGGAGGAACCAAGTCCATTGCTGCAGTACCTTGCTTTTAGAGGCCTGGCCCCCGATGGCACCTGCAACTCATTGAAAATTGGGCCCAGTGCCCGGGAAAATTAGGTTCCAAAGAACTCCAAAAGTCATAACCTGCATAGGGAGATAGCTGGAGATGGTCAATGCAAATTGTGAAGCATAAGGTTATACCAGAACTTGAGTCCCCCTCTCCAAAATGTAGACATCTGAGTCAGGGCAATAGGCAAGGATTTCTGTGCACGGCAGAAGTATGGCTAAAGCAGCCTCAAAGCCTCTGTCACAGTGAATCTCTGCAGACATAACTTAAGAAGTGTCATAATGGGTCGAACTTATCCTACTGCCCTGTCTCCAGCAGCGGCAGGAGTGAATGCTTTAGAGGGAAAGGGTATATCTAAAGTGATCATCATTGGTTTTGGGATGTCAGAAGAGACACCCCTGACTGTTCTGTACCCTTCTGTTTAAGAGCCATTTAACAGAGGCTACAGCTGGCCTGGTCTTCACAGTAAAAGAAACAGGACATGGCAAGTAGGTGGACAAGGTAAATCTGATATCTGTTATTAAACCAAATAAAATAGTTCTTCTTTGCAAGTTTTCAGGTAGAAACACCCTTCTTCAGACAGAGGGGGAGTCTGTAGCTGTTCTGTGCTCTTCCCAAAGGGGTGTGAAGTAGGTAAGATATCTGGTCTTGTGCCCTGCGCCAGTCGCTCAACTTTCTCCTGATGTAGGTTCCTGTGGGCAGCTGTGGGAGCAGGAGGGCCCCAGGTGGCCTGCAGGCAAGAGCACATCATGGTGCCGTGGCAGATGCATCACAAGTGGCATTCTCAGATGGTGATGGAAAGACATAAAACGTCCTCTCTCCCAGCACTGTAATTTATACAAGAACACCCCCCGCAGCTAACTGACATCTTCCAAGACCACAGGGGAACCCCCCCACCAAAAAAAGAAAAAAAACAACAAGTTCAGTTTCTAAAACCTCAGTGAAACAGAGGATTTGAATTAAACCAGTCAGAAAATATTTACTAAAATAAACCACATGTAAACAATGAGTGAGAACAGGAGCAATTTTGAGACCTCAGTATACTCAAGATAACCTGTATACCTTCTTGCTCCCCTTTCTGCATCTCCCCAGCCAGTGTTGTGTTGAGCTGTTGCAGGCAGAGAGGCATGGAGACAGGGGTTATGACAGGGGTGAGGAATTATTTGGGCCTGAGAGCCACACAGGGAGTTTTGATGAGCTGCTGAAGGCGAGGCCAGCACCCAGCCTCTCACCCGCAACAACTTACCAAAACTCCCTTTGGGGTTTCGGGTACATGGGGAGCAGTGTTCGGGAGCAGGACAGGCGTGATCACTTCCTGCACACCCTGCCTGATGGGGGTGGTGGAGGGGAGTATGGGGGTATGTGGTAGAGGGGTGTGGGGCTGCCTGGAAGCTAGCCATGAGAAAGGGTTGGGCACTTCAGCATGGCAGCTCCCACTGGAGGTAAGGGGAGCACAGCAGCATCCAGCCAGATGTAGCCTCACTGGGAACAGCCTCGCCAAAAACTGCATGCTCGGGCCAGGGCCTGGGCTCCTGGGAGCATGGCACAGACTGCCCAAGCAGGAGCAGGTGAGGATTGGCCCCATGTGGAGCACTGCAGGGGCAGCTGTGGGCTGGATCCAGGCAGTTGGTGGGCCAGATCCAGCCCACGGGCTGTATTTTGCCCACCCCTGGGTTAGGATATAGACCTGTCTCTTGCCTCTTTATCTGGCTTAGGTGGTAGCGGTGCCTACCAGTAAGGAAAGAACGGAGGGTCATTGAGAAGTGTAATCATATCTTGGCTTGACGTTTAAAAAATGCAACCATTAGAGGTTGCAAAGGAAGCTTGGAAAGAAGATTTTTTTCCAAATATTTGAGTTGGTTTAATAAAAAATATCAGATTTATCTAAAAAACCTTGTCTAACCATTAGAGGAACGATTTCAGGGGTGTGGGTTGTAGCTGTGTTGGTCTAAGGACACAGACACACACAGTTCTTTGGGTAAATCTGAAGTCTTGTATCAGACCAACTAAATAGTTGGGCAAATTCTTCTTTGCAAGTTTTCAGGCACAAACACCCTTCATCAGGCTGAGGAAGCATCTGCAGTTGTTTTGTGCTGGTCCTAGATAGGAACTGCAACTGTCTCTTAATCCTATGTCTGAGCTTGCAAAAAAGGCCCTGGTCATAGCCAAGTGATACTCTTGTCTGTTTAAACACGGTCCTGTGTTTTTTGGTAACAGGGAGGGGTGCAGATGCATTGGAAGACAGAACTAGGATTGCAAATGACCTTTATAAATTAAAAAAAATGGTCTGAAATAAAAAGGATGAAAGGCAACGTGGACAAGTACAGTGAAACAATCAAATGAACAACTGCAAATTGGAGAACCACTGGCTAGGCTGCAGTGTTGCACAAAGGGCTTGGGGAGTTAACACGAACCACAAGCTGAACAGGAGCCAACAAAAGTTGCTGCAAAGCAGCCAATAGCATCCTGGGTTACATTAAGAGGAATGTCACAGCAAGGCAAGAGAAGGGATACGACCACTCTGTTCAGCACTGGGGAGGGCTCCCCTGGAGCACTGGGCCCAGTCCTGGGCAGCATGCTTTGAGAAAGACTTGGAGAAATTGGAAAGGCTCCAGAGGAAAGCCACAAAAATGATCAGAAGTTTAGAAAACACCGCGTATGAGGAAAGGTTGGACATTCTAGACCTATTTATTCTGGAGAAGAGAAAGTTAAGAGGGGATTTGATAATGGCCTTCAAACACAAAAAGGGTTGTTAGAGAGGATAGTGATCAAAGCTGCCACATAAAAAAATGATCACTGTTGTTAAGACCTGGCGTTTAATTCATGGCCTAAGGCCCAAAACAGAGAAGAGTCTCTTGCCAAAGTGAATATTGGCTTTTAAAAATGAAGCACAGTGGTTTTAAATCTGAACCTGAAATTTTAGGAGGCAGAGCTATGCCCTATAATTTTAGTATGCTAATGCAACTCTCTAAGATAGAAAGCACAACCTTGAATATCACTGCTCACCAATGAATTCCTCCCTTTCAAATCCATTATCAGACATCCAATAACCTTTTACAGACCAAAAGAAAAGACCTTTGGTATGAAACTGCAGCAGTTCATTAGAGGAGCGACTTTGTAGAAAAGATGCTGTAGAGTCCTATGCGGTCTTTTAATGGGTTTCACATGGTTTCATAGTTTTGTAGTTTCTAGGGTCGGAAGGGACCTGAGCAGATCATCTAGTCCGACCCCCTGCCATGGCAGGAAAGAGTACTGAGGTCAAACGCCCCCAGCAAGATGTGCATCTAACCTCCTCTTACAGACCCCCAGGGTAGGAGCCAGCACCACTTCTCTTGGAAGCTGGTTCCAGACCCTAGCTGCCCTGACCGTGAAGTCGCGCCTCCTGATATCTAACCTAAACCTGCCCTCTGCCAGTTTGTGACCGTTATTCCTGGTCACTCTCGGTCATGCTCGGGGGAACAGTGACTCCCTCAATGCCTGCTGATCCCCCCTGACTAGTTTATAACAGGCCACAAGATCCCCCCTCAGCCTTCTCTTTTGGAGGCTGAACAGGTTCAGGTCCCGTCGCCTCTCCTCGTAGGGCCTGCCCTGCTGCCCCTGATCATGCGAGTGGCCTCCTCTGGACCCTCTCCATGCTGTCCACATCCCTCCTGAAGCGCGGCACCCAGAACTGGGCGCAGTCCTCCAGCTGCGGCCTGACCAGTGCCGCATAGAGGGGGAGGATCACCTCCCTGGACCTGCTCGAGATGCATCTGTGGATGCACGACAAGGTGCGGTTGGCCTTCCTGACCGCGGCCCCACACTGCCGGCCCATGTTCATCTTGGAGTCAATGATGACCCCCAGATCCCTTTCCGCCTCCGTGCTGACAAGAGGGGAGTTCCCTAACCTGTAGGTATGGTGCCAGTTGTTCCTCCCGAGGTGACGACCTTGCACTTGTCGGTGTTGAATCCCATCCTATTCTCATCCACCCACACCTGTAACCTGTCTAGGTCTGACTGTAGCCTGTTGCATCCTTCCAGTGTGTCCATGTCCCCCCACATCTTAGTGTTATCAGCAAATCTGAACAGGTGCTTTTTACCCCCTCGTGCAAATCGCTGATGAAGATGTTGAACAGTGTGGGCCCGAGGACTGAGCCCTGGGGGACCCCACTGCCCACGTCCTTCCAGGTTGAGAAGGACCCATCCATCACCACGCTCTGGGTGCGGCCCTCCAGCCAGTTGGCGACACATTTGACTGTGTGGGTGTCTACACCACAGCCCCCCAGTTTCTTAATGAGAACGGGGTGAGAGACAGTGTCGAAAGCCTTCCGGAAGTCCAGGAAGACGATGTCCACTGCTACCCCTGCATCTAATGATCTGGTGATCTGATCGTAAAAGGCCACCAGGTTGGTCTGTCAGGACCTGCCACTGATGAACCCATGTTGGTTGCCCCTAAGCATGCAGTCCCCTGCTGGCCTCTCCTGGATGTGTGCCAGCATAATTTTCTCGAACAGCTTGCCTAGGATCGAGGTAAGACTAACTGGCCTATGGTATCTATACTTGGTTTACAAGAAATGAAAAATGTTTCCCCTTAATTATAAAGGATACAAATTCAATCTTGGATGGCAACCTGGTGCTTTATCCTCTGACACACTCACCCAAAGTCTTGTAATTAGGGTATAACCAAAGGTTTTATTGATGATGTATTAACTACAATTAGAATTCAGATTTTTTTCCCATTAATTCCTTTGGCGCTGCACAGCTCACAGGGATGAAACACAAGTTTTGCCTGCTAAAGCAGAGGCTATGGCTCAAGGACACTTCTTTTAGACATCAAGTAGCACTTTACATAATTGTTTTGCTCACAGAAACCACCATAACTCTCAAAACAAGGAATCAAGAATTCTGTTATGGAAAACGAGAGAGAGAGAAAGAGCGCGAGCTAAAACCTGAGCAAGCCGTGGGCATATTGTAAATTCGGACTTCCTTTCTTTAAAAGGTTACTTTCAACTAAATTACAGATTTTAACTAATTAAATACCCCCCCGCCCCCCCGCAAGTTCCTGGGCCTATTAAGTCATGAGAGACAGGAGTTGCAAGCCAGGAGTGCCAAAGCCAAAGTCAGAATTACAGACCTAGAGTCAAAAGCCAAGATCAGGAGCCAAAACCGGGATCAGGTGAGGAGGCCTGGGACACTATAAAGTCATCTGTTCACTAGTGGGATAGTGGGGCCCTCTTCCTTCAGCCCTTCAGGATGACTCATTATGGTCCCTGATTGCTTCCAGCAGGCGCCTGAGACAAGATCCCCTCCAGTTGGGCTTGAATTCATTACACTTTGTCTTCTTAAGGGTAAATAAAGATGAGTTGTTGCCTCATGTAAGCAAACACGGTAACTAATATGAGGCTAAATCCTACTGAACATGAAGTTTGTACTGTTCACAAGAGTCAGCAGGTTGAGGTAAAACACAAGCTTCCCATTTGCTATCTGTGACACCGACAAGCCTGCTTGGCTTCACTAGGGCTGCTGGCTGATGTTAAAGTAATCACACTATTGGGGTCTCAGGAATTTTATGCCCCATCTCCAGAATCATGCAAAATCACAAAATGTCATGATGTCAGGCTCATGGTGCCTTCCCCACTGTCTGCCTCTGGGGATTGGTTAGGGACTCTGAGCCCAGGACCTGGGGCTGCCTCCAGTCCAGTCCTGCTGATTGGGCACAGGGCAGCAGTGTCCCAGACCCTGGAGCTGCCCCATACTGGATCCCAATGCTCAGATGAGAGTTGGGATCTGTCATAGGTCAACCTCGACATGCCACACATTCAATTTAATGTAAACAAGGCACACATATGTTCTACATTATATGTGGAACATCTTTGTGGCTTGTTTGTTAAATTATCCTGCCATAAATTGGTTTTCATGTGGGACAGGGTTACTATTTATGGAACAGTTAACACCTTAATCATGCTATAAATGTAGTGTGTGCTAGGGCCCTAGTTTTTGCCCTTGTGTTTGTAGTTACATTAGCTCAGATGATGTCAGAACACCCCTGATCATCCCTCTCTGTTGCATGCACTGAGCCGTAGTCCAGGATTCATGCTTTACGTAGCACAAGGGATTGGTGCAGGCTGAGTGCTGTATGCAGCATCCAATCCTGACCAGCCCTGTGTGCTAGGATGGTCGGTGGGCCCAATCCAGCCCTCGAGCCAGCACACAGTGTCAGTTTGGCACAGGTATCATATGCAGCATGCTCCAGACTGGTTCCATGTGGGGCCAGAACCAGTAACAGCTCATGCAGCATCCAGGGTCACTCCAAGACTCCTGGGATGGATCCTAGGGCTCCATGGGCTGTATCCAGCCTCAGGTCTGTATTTTTGACACTCCTGCTCTAGGTTATGTCTTTGCTGCAATAAAAAAGTGTGTTTTTACATCTGTAGAGCTCTCCTAAGGCAAAGCCGAAGTACAGAGAAGTCACTGTAATTGTTGACTTTGATGTAGCTAATGGAGGTAAGCTCCAGGTGGGAGAATACAGGCCTAAACCATCCACTGCGTATCAGCAACAGCCCAAAAATGGGTGGAGGGGCTGAGTTCTGTTATCTTGGAAATCCTTCTGCAATGGTAAACATGGGTTTGAGCCCTTTCCCAGAGACTTGGGAAAATGAACTTTTGACATAGGTACCCCCCTCAGCAGTGCTGAGTCCAGAGGTTTAAAACAAAGAGCACTGTCAACATTTGGGCAGGTCTCCTTCCAGCCCTCAAGGAAGGCTCTGCTGGAGATGCTGCAGGGGCTCTCATACCAGTCTCTTCTATAGGGATCACAGCTCAGCACTGGGAAAAGCGGTTCCTACCTGAGTCCCTCCATTAGCTTGCTCTTTCCTGGGGTTTCACCTTAGGATGCCCTGACAACACCTCTGCTCGGTTCAACACCTAGTAACTGCCTCCATCCTGTGGTGGATCTTCAGAGAAGCAGTGACCCATAAAACCTCTTAACAAAGCCCTTGCCATGAGGAAAACACCCTCAGTGAAAATGAGGGTATTACTCTTCTCAGCCTCATCTGTGCCTTGGTTGCTCCAGGCTGCCACCAAGGTAACCCCTTTATCCAGGCAGAAAGCAGGGCAGATTGGCACCTTCCAGCACCTAAGTGCTCCAGGGGCAGGGGGGAGAAAGGGAACTTTAATGAAAACAGCTCTGAGAGCCACTTTAATTAACGTACCCTCACATCTCATATATCAGCATCCCCATGCTTAAAAATGGTGGCGGTGGTGCTTGAACTATGAGCTTTAGGTCAAGCACCTGCACTGTCATTTTTAAATACACAGACACTGATACACAACATGCAGGAGACTGCTGGAGCGCAGTAATTGCCACACTCCAGCAGACTCAATTAATTTTGATTAATTAGGTCAGCTCCAATGCGCTGGAATTCCAGTGCATCAGAGCAGCCTCTGTGCCCTTGGAGACCAACTGCATCAAAGATATATCTGATCAGATGCATCTTCTATGTACTTAGTCTCTAAGGCTCATACACAATACTAAGTCGACTTAAACTAAGGTGACATAGCTAAGTCAAGTTAACTAATTCAACTTAAGCCACGTCAGAGCATACACACGGACAGCTCCTTAATGCGGAGGCAGCCATCTTGTGAGATAAGTTGACTTAACTAATGTGACTCAAGATAATACACCTCAGAAGTCTAGTATCCTGCATGACATTTAATTCAACTCTGCTTCACATACATGTGCACGCTCTGACAGTTGAGTCAACTTACAAAAATTAAGTCAGCTTAACTGTCAGAAAGTTAGTATGTGTGTATGTACCCTAAGGTGCCAATCTGCCCTGCTTTCTGTGAGACTCCACCCTAATACAGTGAACTACCTCCACCTTTATGCAGGTCACCTGGTACAGAGTCCCCTTGTCCTTTTGTTCTCCAGCAGAGTTATTCACATTTTATTCCAATCTCTCCCTCAAGCTTAAAGCTCGGCTGCTAGAAAGCTAAGACATTTCTCTCTCATTTGGTGGAGCCTGGGATGGGGGGGCAGCAGTGCAGGAGAGCTGTATGCTTTCAAGAAACTTATTTCCCTCTGTACATCTAGCAGGCCAGGGAGCAGCTTTGTCCCTTACCGTACCCCATCAGAGATGCCACTCCATAGAGATCCAGAGGACAAGCAGCAAGTGTTTCTTGCCCCTTCTACGTGCTCCATTGCACATCTGCTGGACCTGGGTCTTCTCTGCTTGTGCAAGAGAGCAGGCCAAACCAGTGCTTGAGATGTTAAGCTAATTTTCAATATTGTGTGGTGCCTTATAACGCTTGATCCTCCCTGCTGACTCCTTTGTGCTCCGGCATACACAACAGAGGATAGCAGAGGTCAGGCTGCTGTTTAACCACTTGAGCAGCACAGCCAGGGGACTGGCCTGAAAAGAGCCACATGTCTGCAATGCCCAGAGGTATGAAAATAAATTATTTGTGTTATAATGGCAGAACTGGGCTAGTAAATTACCAAAGCAATAATCAGGAAACTCATTTAAATTCAAAATGGAGATTGTAGTTCATCTGCTTTTAAATGGAGTGAAATTATGTTCCAGGAACCGTGGAAGGATGTTGAAAGCAAAACAAGGTAATGGCTGCAAGCACTTTTCTGAAAAGCCAAGCCTGCGCTGGACGCGTTAATTCTTCCTTGTGCTGCTCTGCACACGGTTTCAGGGGGATGGCCCTCCAATTTACATCCCTGCTTTGCTTCATCTCCCGGGTGCTGGCTTGAGGGCCCAGTTCTGGGATCGGTTATCTCCCTAGAAATTTCATTCAGTACATACACATGCATTACAGTATACGGCCACTCCCAGGCTCTCACCAAGGTTGGGCCTTCCGCGTGCTACCTGCTGCATAGACATGTTATAAGAGAAAGCCCCTGCCCTGAAGAACTGACTGTCTAAATTAGCTAAAGGTGCTGATATCTGGAGTCCTGTGTCCAGTTTTGGGCCCCCTGCTGCAGAAAGGATGAGAACAAACTGGAAACTACAGCAGAAGACAACGAAATGGTTGGGGGGCTGGGGCACATGACTTGTGTGGAGAGGCTGAGGGAAAAGGGCTGATTTAGTCTGCAGAAAAGAAGGCCGAGAGGAGATTTAATAGCCCCCTTCACCTCCCTGAAGCGGGGTTCAAAGAGGATGGAGCTGGGCTGTTCTCAGTGGATGACGCAACAAGGAGCAATGGGCTCAAATTGCAGCAGGGGAAGTTGAGGTTGGATATTAGGAAAACCTTTCTTGCTAGGAAGGTTGTAAAGCACTGGAACAGGTTCCCCAGAGAGGTGGTGGAGTCTCCATCCTTGGAGGTTTATAAGGCCTGGGTCAGCAAAGCCTTGGCTGCGATGGTGTAGGTGGGGCTGGTCCTGCTTAGAGCAGGGGGTTGAACTAGATGTGACGTCATAAGGTCCCTTCCACCCTCATTTTTCATGATTCTCTGATACTATATGTAAAATAGACTCAATTTAGAGACTGGGCACAAACACATATAGAAATCAAATGATTTGCCCAGTTTCACACAGAGATCCCGTAGCACAGTCCAGAAATGAGCCCTTCTTTGGAGCTTTATCTTAATGCTTTGACCAACATGCTATCCAGTCTGTCTGTCTACTAGCAGTCTGGGATGAAGGAGAATAAAGTGTGGCTGAATGATCACATGGCCCCTAATTAAAAAGAGGCAGGCACTAAAAATGTACAGCTGTGCTAACCTTATTGACAAGAAATTTGCAGGTTAACAAGAAGTGGAAGCCAAGAGTGGCTGACATAGCATAATTATCCTTGCTTTATCCTGCAATAGGTAAAAGCCAAGAAAAGGCAATTCAGACAATCAAGGGTAATCTGCTTCGCTTTCACTTACTGGAGGATGGTCTTGGGTATGAGTGTAAGCTGCACGTGCCTGGAGGGCTTGGTGGCAATGTTGTGGTGGGGTAGCTCCTATAAAATACTGCAATGTTGCAGCTTCCAGAGTAAGGCAAGTATAGGACACCTCAAAACCCTAGCCCCCGCTGCCTTGTGGGCACACCTTGGTTGCGGAAAGGCTAAGGGGCATCACCCTGACAGAAATGTACCCTCGCTGAGGCATTAGGCACTTAGCAGCGGTTCTTGTCTGTTGCTCTCTGGCAAAAGCAACAGCCATCAAGGCACTGAACATCTGGATTTGGTCTGGCCTTTCGGCTCTGTCTCAATGGTCCAAAGTGGGGGTGGTGGTAGGTCTTGGGCAACCTCCACTCCTCCATACTTTTGCTAAGCATACATATTGAAGGCCTCGGTGTGATGGTTGCAGGACTCCGTGGGAGCAGATTTATCAGGCACCTTTTACACATGCATCACGATCCAGAGGAGTGATGGTTGCCTACTGGAGGAGGGTAAAAGTGGACAGACAGTTGCCACACATCAGTTCCTCCATGGCAAGTCCTTTTTCCTGCTAACCCAGAGCAAGTTATCTATTCCCTTAGCAAAGTTGTCAGGGCGTGAGACTATTTGACTCATTACCCTAGCAACCCTTAACACTTCTAAAGCTCCCCTGACCTTGAAAACCAATGAAAATGCAAATAGAAAAGCTATTACTGTAGACTATAATGTAACCCAGAGAATAATGGTAGGAGAGGCATTTGGCTTCTGTGCTGAGATCATCCCATCCACTGAAGATCTGGAGGATGCTTTTGTTTAGGACAGAAAGGTAGTTTCTTATGATTGACATACCTAGAAGTAGTAGATGGAGACACAAGGCTGGTTGTGCTTCATCTACAGCTTTTCATTAGTCTACCCTGGTGGCTGCATACAAAAGGGAGATTATTAAGGTACATGGGATGTGTCAATGTGTCACTCGTTAAAAGATTCCTGGACTGGAGTTACGTCAACACATAGACAGAAGTGTGAGTAAGGGCAAGAGACAGGCTTCTTGAACAAAGAATCCCAAATTCCTTGGCTTGACTTTTTTGTTCAAAGATGATGCACCCATCTCTGAAGATATTCGGACTGAAACCCTCAATTTGATGTCTTAGTGCCTGATAAATTTAAAGAGGAGGGATAGTGCAGAGTAAGTGGCTGAGATTGCTGAGTAAGTCTAGCTGAGCAGGTGGAAAAAATGCAATTTTATTCTAACAAAAAAAGAGAACTCATATCCCCTTAAAGTGCTTTTTTTGTGAAAAGTTTCTTTTTTTTTATAATAAAAGCAGTGAGAAGAAACCAAACAATCAATTTAGTTCAGAATTGAATTTTGCTTTGGGCTTTTGAACATGGAGACAAAAGAAAAATTGCTTCCGTATGAATTATTTTTATCAGGAAAAGTTAATTAAGGCTGAGAAACTTCAGAGACACCAAAATGAGCTAAGAAAATGAGCACAACAGTGACACAAGACATTTAAATGCAATATTACATGTTTTAGTACTGAAGTTATTAATCTACCTTGAGGAATTTAAATGAATCACTGCTCTACAGGCTGCTGCAGCCAGAAAAGAAAAGTGAATGAGGTTTTAGGATGCATAAGGCAAGGAGCAGAAAATAAGAGAGACACTATAAAATTAGCTTTATATTTAAATCAGTGTTGTGGCTATGAAATATTGAATGCCATGTTGTTTAGATGAGCATTGCAGAACTGCAGGAGGCTCAAACAATGAATAAAAAGGGTATGAAAAGTCTCATGGGGAAAGACAATGAAAAGATTGGGATGAATCGAGTGCTTTCGGGATAGGATGGCCACTGATCCATACCCAGAATACAGGAGATCCCATTGGTGGGGGTGGGATGGGGACCACCAGCCCCTCAGCCAAACAGAGGGGAGGGGAGGGGCCACCACCTCCTTGGCCAACGAGCAGTGATGGGTGGGGCCACCAGGCCCCTTGGATAATCAGTAGCAAGGGGCAGGGCCACCCCAAAAAGCCAGTCAGTAACACGGAAGTCCTTGACTTCAGGAAAGCCGACTTTGTCAAGCTCAGGAGGCTTGTCAGTGAGGCCCTAATGGACCATGACCCCAGGGAGAGGGGAGTTCAAGAAGAGTGGTTGCTCCTCAAGGGAGTGATCCTCAATGCACAAGCTAAGTCTATTTCATCTCAGAGGAAAGGCAGCAAGAGGGCACAGCAGCCCCCCTGGCTCTCCAGGGACCTAGCAGACCTCCTGAGGCTAAAAAGAAAGGCCTACAAAGGATGGATGATGGGATTCACCTCCAAGGAGGACTATTCTGTACTGGTCCAGTCCTGCAGGGAGCAAACCAGGAAAGCCAAGGCTGCAACTGAACTCCAACTAGCTTCGAGCATCAAGGACAATAAAAAGTCCTTTTTCAGATATGTGGGGAGCCGGAGGAAAAGCAAGGGCAACGTTGGACCCCTACTGAACCAGATGGGGCAACTGACAACTGACGCCCAGGAAAAAGCCAACCTATTAAATAGGTACTTTGCATCGGTCTTTCATCAGTCTCATGGGACACCCATGCCTGCTATGGGACAGGGTGAGGGAGATCCCCTGCCCTCCATCAATGCTGACCTCGTGAAGGAACACCTTGAGAAGCTGGATACCTTCAAGTCAGTCGGCCCTGACAACCTGCACCCCAGGGTACTCAAGGAGCTGGCGAGCATCATAGCCCAGCCCCTGGCACGGGTCTTTGAAAACTCCTGGTGCTCTGGTGTAGTGCCTGAAGACTGGAAGAAGGCCAATGTGGTGCCGATCTTCAAAAAAAGGAGGAGAGTGGATCCAGCTAACTACAGGCCCATCAGCCTGACTTCTATCCTGGGGAAGTTCTTAGAAAAGTTTATTAAAGAAGCCATCCTTAATGGACATCCTGAGGGATAGCCAGCACGGGTTTGTTGCGGGTAGGTCTTGCTTGACCAATCTCATTTCCTTCTATGATCAGGTGACCTATCACCTGGACAAAGGAGAAGAGATTGATGTCATATATCTTGACTTCAAAAAAGCCTTCAATCTCGTATCCCGTGATCACCTCTTGGCGAAACTGGCCAGTTGTGGCCTTGGCTCCACCACGATCCGCTGGCTGGGAAATTGGCTCCGTGGTCGGACCCAGAGGGTTGTGATTGATGGCAGTCACTCATCATGGTGCCCTGTGACCAGTGGGGTCCCCCAAGGCTCTGTCCTTGGACCCATATTGTTCCACATCTTCATCAATGATGTGGACATTGGAGTCAGGAGTGGACTGGCCAAGTTCGCCGACGACACCAAACTTTGGGGCAAAGCATCCACGCCAGAAGATAGGCGGGTGATCCAGGCTGACCTGGACAAGCTCAGCAAATGGGCGGACGAGAACCTCATGGTGTTTAACACCGATAAATGCAAGGTTCTCCACCTTGGGAGGAAAAACCTGCAGCATCCTTATAGGCTTGGCAGTGCTACACTGGCTAGCACTACAGAGGAAAGAGACTTGGGGGTCATCATTAACCACAAGATGAACATGAGCCTGCAATGCGATGCTGTGGCTAGTAAAGCGACCAAAATGCTGGCTTGCATCCATAGATGCTTCTCGAGCAAATCCCGGGACGTCATTCTCCCCTTGTACTCGGCCTTGGTGAGGCCGCAGCTGGAGTACTGCGTCCAGTTTTGGGCTCCACAATTCAAAAAGGATGTGGAGAAGCTTGAGAGAGTCCAGAGGAGAGCCACGCGCATGATCAGCGGTCAGGAAAACAGACCTTACGACGACAGGCTGAGAGCCATGGGACTCTTTAGCCTGGAAAAGCGCAGGCTCAGGGGTGATCTGATGGCCACCTACAATTTTATCGGGGTGACCAGCAGGGACTGGGGAACGTTTGGGATGACGAGGTCGAACGGTTATAAACTCCTGCAAGACCGTTTCAGGCTGGACATAAGGAAGAATTTCTTTACTGTCCGAGCCCCCAAGGTCTGGAACAGCCTGCCAGCGGAGGTGGTTCAAGCACCTATATTGAACACCTTCAGGAGTAAATTGGATGCTTATCTTGATGGGATCCTATGACCCCAGCTGACTTCCTGCCCTTTGGGCAGGGGGCTGGACTCGATGATCTCCCGAGGTCCCTTCCAGCCCTAACGTCTATGAAATCTATGAAATCTATGAAATCTATGAAATCAAAAAGTCCCCCTGACTCCTTTGCTCTTTCCCTGTCTGGCTACCAACCCTGCTCCTCCTGACTGTGCACTGCCCTACCTCTAGGCACAGCCAATAGAATCATGAGCACGAATGATTGACATGTATTTCCACCAATGAACTGAAAAAACCAGCCCTTTTTGCAGTCCATTGCTCATTTAGAAACAGGAGACAAAGGCCTTAAAAACAGGATAGTCCAGTATAAAACAGGACCAATGGCCACCCTATTTCGGGAAGAAATGCAAGACAGCCTTGATATAAGCCTAGCAAATAATGCAGGTCGATGTAGAGAGATAGATTGGGAGCATCTGTCCTTGTCTCCTCACACAAGAGCAAGGGGGCAATCAATGAAGTTAAGTTGCAGGGAATTCAAAGCCAATAAAAGGAAATAATTTTGTGTGCAATGTGCACCTACAGCATGGAACTCATTGCTGCTGAAAGTCATTAAAGTGGAGAATTTAATAAGATGTCAAAAGAGGACTGCATGCTGGCTCATGATTGATAACTACAGGAGGTTTGGAGGGCCTTGACTCGCACAGATTAGGATGTCTCTGAATGTGGACAGATTATTCCACATCCACCTAAAGCAGAGGATGTACAATTTGAACCTGGTGGTGCTGGCCGCTATTGGAGACGAGACACCAGACCAGTTGGACCTAAGATCTGATTCAGCCTCACAAATCCAAAGCCTGCTCACCTTTTACAGGTCAGCTGAACCCATCAGCCCCTTGTACGGGAGAATCTGTTAAGGTAAATGGAAGGTTTTCCTATACCAGGAGCATCAAACCCATCGAACACTGCAAAGGTAGTGATTTGTAGGAAGGTGTAGATGCCTGAAGCACCTTAAGTTTAAGGCCCGTAAATTGTCTGAAGCCACTTTTCACAGCCACATCTGAGCTGCAAGGCTTTTAATAACCCTTCTTTGACAGAGGTTCACAGATCCACCTCCCTCATCAGCATTGCCAGTCATTATCTTGATTATTATTCTTCTACACATTCTGAAGCTTAATTAGGAAATTACTCAGCCTTTAATGTATACTTTTTGGTGCCAGTCAGCTCTTATTTGTGCAAGAGCAGAATCACATGGTAGAAATTTGCTTTAATTATTTTAATGATCTCTTTGTTCAATTAACAGGGGATTGTCAGCAATGTAAACACTGGAAGTTTATTAGCAGCACCACCCTGGGATCGCTCAGTGCAACCCAGTTCACTTGCTTGTCATCTGGTTGCCTCACTGTATTTGCAGAAGTGGAGAAACGGCTGAGTTTTTAAAGAGGAAATTAAGCTACAGAAGTCAAGTGACTTATCCCAAACTGATAGACAAGGTCCTAGAGGATGGGAGACAGGCTAATGGAGTGTTTTTCTCCTAACAGGAGGAAAAAGAGGACATGGAGAATTACCGACTTGTTGGCTTGATTGCAATGCCAGGAAGTTACTGGTACAAATTATGAAACAATAATTTTGTAAACTCTGGGGGGAGGTGACTGCTGGCAGGGATTTGTTAAGAATGAATGGTGCCAAACCAACTTGATTTCCTTCTTTGACAGGAGCACAAGTTAAGGTGAGCAGGGAAATACAGTAGACACACAATACTTGGACTCCAGCACTAGCTTATGTAGGTGAAAAGAGCAGTGAGGGCACAGCTGATGGAGTGTACCACAGGCAAGCAACCAGAGCACAGACTCTGTAGCAGCCAGGGATACATACTTGGGTTGCTAATACATGATTAAAACCCATAGTATGATGTTGTTACTTGGGCTAACTAGACATACCAAAACGTGGCTTGATTTTCAGTGGTGACAATTCACAACAGCTCCAGTGACTCAGGACCTTTGAAAATCAATCCATTTATCTAAAGGCCTAAAAAAGAATATGTAGCCTGTTCCACCTGAATCAAGGGCAAGAGCATCACAGATTTGAACAGGCTTTGCATCAAGCCTGTAGGTAATGTACTTCATGGTGTATAGGACGACCCTTTGTTTTCCGATGCAAAAAGTTAGGATTTTCATAGGCGCGGTGTATAAGTCAGGGACAGGCTTAGCACTTGGCTTGCACGGCCCCATCCCCTGCGAGTGACACTGCCAGCCGAGTGCCAAGTCCAGCCTCATCCTCTGCCTCTGTGAGCAGCGCCGGGCTCAGCGCTTAGCAGTGCCACTCGCAGCAGGCAGGACCGGCTTGGTGGTTGGCAGGCACAGCCTCATTTCCTGCAAGACTAGCACTGTTCACAGGGGACAAAACTGTGCCAGCCAAGCCCATCCCCATCCCTATCTCCTGCAAGCGATGCATCCCCAGCCGAGTGCCAAGCCCATCCCTGTCCCCTGTGAGCAGCGCCAGGCTCGGTGCTGCCTGGACCACGCCAGGTGAGTGCCGAGCCCAGTGCCACTCGGAGGGGACAGCGGTACAGTGTATAAATCAAGGTTGAATTTTAAGAATTAAAAATTGGACTTCAAACTTTTACTTATACACCATGAAAAACAGCCCCAACAAGGTTTCAGACATGGTCTGTTATCAGCTGGCTTTAATCCAGTTGAGACTGGAGATAATACATACTGCCCAGAAATGTATTGAAGCTCAATTAGCAAAGGTTTGCCGAGTTTTTTGCTATCCTTAGATGAAAAGCAGCAAAGGACGCTAACACAGTGTTATTAATAAGCCTGCTTTTCTCATGTCAGATATGGTACCTTAGCATCCCAGTTCAGTCAAGAGGACAATGAGCTTTAATGGGCTGCGAAAAGGCAACGTGTCTGACACCAATTTCCTTCCTTTTGAAACTAAAAAGCAAAGGTGGCATTGCTCTCGATAAGGATAATGAGGGCACTCTATCAAGTAAAGCTGACGTCTAAGAAGGCTTTCTTTCAAATGGTTGGCATTCTTAAAATCTCTTAATTAACATCTCTCTGCTATCTGAAGCCATCTCTTATCTCAGCTGCCCAGAAAAAAGCCTTTGCTGCAAAGAACTAGTGTATAGCTACAAAATAATAGAAAATAGGTGAAGGGAGGCAGAGGGGAGTGGAAACATGGTTCCTGTTTTTGTCAATTCCTATATCTTAGACCAGGGGTTTTCAGTCTTTTTTAAGGAGTGCATGTCTTTTGGTGGGTGGACTGTACCGCCGGATGAGCGGCGGGAGGGGGTGTTCCCCCAGCAGATGATTGGCTGCTGACAGCCGGCCAGACATGAAACGGGGGTACTTGGGCGGCAGTAGCACACTTCCTAATTACCCCCCACTTCTCTGCACCATCGCTGCGTACCCTCTGGGGCCTTCTCAAGTACTGCCAGGGGTACATGTACCTCCAGTTGACAACCTTGGCCTTAGGGAGAATAAAAGCCAGACCCTGACTCTGCAAATGCTACGGGCTGTTGAATGTGGTCCTGAAGAAACCAATGCATTCCCCGTATACAAAACCAGGTACACCGGGATAAAGAACGTAGGCACCGGGCAGCTACGAGTGTTGCTTGTCAGTAGGTAGCATGGGGCAGGCACTAACTTGCTTGACTTTGCCAAATGGCTACCGCCCCCCAAATGAGCAGAAGAAAGTTAAGCAGGTTTAATTTACACCACTGGAGTTTTCTTCCTAATTCTTTCAGGGTAATTCTTTACTAGCTTTGGGGAAGAGACTCCAGCTTAGGGTTCACATTGTCTGCCCACAACTTTTTGTGCTGACTACACAGGAGGAAATGCTTTGTCTGTCTGTGTCCTGGGTGCTGTGCCTCCTGCTCTGTCCCTGGTCTGCAGAGGATACTAGCCAGTTATAGGCCCCATTGAGTAGCTCCATATCTTTGGTTCAGTTATAGCAGGGGTCAGCAACATGCCTTGTGGAGGCACAGACTCCAGCCTGGGGCTTTGCTTGTGCTGACGTGAGGCAGCTTTGCCCATGCCACCTTGAGGTTGGTGGCACTTTGCCCCCATCAGGCTGGGGAGGCAGAGAGAAGCAATGTCCATGGACACTACTTCTCATCTCATCCATCATGGACCTGTACTGGGTTGATGTGGCTCAGTGCTATAAAAGCTTGCCTAGCCCTAAACATTGCATGCTTCTAGTTCTGGAAGTTCCCCATTCTCCTAAGTCATTGTAGAATAGCAAGCATCACACAAACATTTACCCACAAGCCTGAGCACATGAGTAGTGCCAATGAAATCAGGTTTTGGTCTACATTTGAAGAACACTCTGCCAATGACTTACAAATGTAGCTTACACCTACAAATTCCTCAGAGAAGTTTTAACTAAGGACAGGCCATGCAATGCTTCAAAAGCAACCCATTACACATCCCTAAGAGCGGCCACCTATAGTGCATTAGCTTTCAAATGGTATGCAAACTAGGCTCATTAAAAAAAGAAAAGAAAAGAACAATTAACAAGGCTCATATCATATCAGAGTAGTCCATGATAGGCATCAGAAAGGAAAAAACTACGTATTTCCATATTGATTTGCATAATGAGTCAACAACAAACTTGGATCTACTAAAAACCGAGCTAAGAAAATTAGCGGAATGCATAAATGTAACGGCACAATCAAGTGAACGGCTGGTAGTCTGATGCACATTAAAAAGAGATGGAACGACAGTTGCTAGTTTGGAGTCAGGTATCGTACAGGGGGTCATTCAGGAAGTGTTTGGATGGCCTTGTCATCACAAGCAGTGATCTGGAGTGGGTGGAGACCGGGGTTCACTTTTCAGCTCCACTGCAGAGTTGCTGCATGACCTTCAGCGAGTCACGCCCTTTCTCCGCACCTCCAATCTCGCTCTGTGGAAGGTGGACAATACGGCCTTTTCCCCCGCCCTTTGTCTGCTGGGCTGAGAACAGATCAGGGCCTGATATGTTAGGGCTAAACAGAAGAAGATGAAACGAAGACATGATTACATCGACTCCCTTGCAGTGTACAAATGGACAATTCAGAAGGGCATTAAGAACTAGGCAGTCGGAGGTATTTAGGTACATGGCTCCCAGTGCCCTACCTCCCTGAAGACATCTCGGTGGAAGTTGGGACACCTATATTCCTTGAAGACATGCACTGAGTAGCCTCAGGCGAGGCCTCTCTCTGCCTCCCACTAGGCCTCTAAGGTATCATCTTTAAAATCTCAACCCAAGTGACTTGAAGAAAGGTCTTCCTCCATCTAGTAGGCATCAAAGTACAGTTGTATTCTTTAGAAAAGCATCAAGGCAGCAACATTCAGATCTGGGTAAGGATGAGGCTAAGCTAGGCTCAGGTCTAGCACTTGCGACTAAAAGGGGAAAATCTCTATGTCTTGATTCTGCATCTGATCTAGAATCATAGGGCTATACCTAAGGACTTTGTTACATGTCCCACTTAGCAAGTGTTATATGTAAATCATAGTAAGCATTAATATGACTTAGAACATTTTCTGAGCACTCACATTAATACTTACCATGATCTAAATATAAATCATAGTACCACACCAGAGTTTTGAACTGGCTCTCCTGCAGTACTGGGGTTCATATCCGAAAATCATCTGATTTTCAGTCTCAGCCTGGGGACCCCCTGGAGCTGGATGAAGACTCCAGGGTGGGACTGGGACTGGGACCCACCATCCACTGATTGATCACATAATTAGGGAGCAATACCTTGTATTATCTCCCTGGAATAACCTTACACTAAGGCAACACATATTACTTAATATGATCTGGAGATACTCCTGTCTCCAAAACGTGTGACTTTACCATGATACAAGAGCACTTAGTATGTTATCCTGCTTGAATGGTTAGACACTAGCATTTTAAATGTAGTTAACACTAGGGCTCTGCAAAGCTTCGGGTGGTGGCTTGATTCGGAGGAGATTCGGCCCAATTCAGTGGCCGAATCTCCAAATCCAAATCAAATCAGGGGACCAATTTAAAGGTCTGAATCGATACAAAGCTCTCCGAATCTTCAGAAAAGATTCAGAGAGCTTTGCTGCTTCGGGCGGTCCCTGGCGGCTGCAGCAGGGAGCTGCAGCCAATTCCAAGCTGGTAAGTAGTAGGGGGAGGGGAGGGGAAGCTGGGGGAGGGGGAAGGGGACCATGGGGGGGGTCTGCTGGCCCCCCCAATCCCCTGGCTCCCCAACCCCCGCAACCCCCTCCCCCCATGGCTGCCCCTGCCCACTCCAGCTCAGTATTTTCAAGAAAAGCTCTGGTGCATGAGCCCCCTGCCCCCACCACAGGTCCCCTGCCCAGGCCAGCTCCATCCCTTTAAGAAAAAAATAAAAATGGAGAAAAGGCCCGGGACTCACCGCTCCTGCAGCAGCCTTGGGGCTTCGGGGGCTTGTGCAGAGCCCCTCAAGTGGCGCAGGGCAATGGGGGGCAGTGGGGATCGCCCCTGCTGGCAGAAGCGGTGAGTCTGGGGGGTTTTTGAGTGTTTTTTTCTTAAAGGGCCGGAGCTTGCTAACATGTAATAACCCCGCTGAGATTTCTCTTTGCTCCTATATAGACTAGTGCTTATACTGCATCGCTCTTCTTTAATTTTATTCAGTTCATTGTTTATGCCATATTCACTATCATGATACATGAGCACAATCAACTGGCATTTTTAAAAGACCTAACGATGAAAACCCCTGTTTTGACTTGATACTGCTTCCAAGTTGAGCTAAAAATAGTTACTTGACCATTTAAGAAGGTCTCTTCTTCCAGATATTGCATTGTTAAATAGTGAACGCTCCTGCCTTGACTTGCTCATACTTTCATGAGAAGACGTTTTGATGACTTTTTTTCTCTCTCGGGATTCAGAGTCATTAAAAATAATCTGCAATTACAGCGGAAAGCCTTGTTAATAGGAGCTTTAAAATGGCATACAGTGTAAAGAGCAATGACAATCAGATAGCGGAGTTTATTTTGTTCCATGGTGATAATGGGAACACTTGCCAGGGACCTATAAAATGAACAGTATTTAAATACATGAGCATCAGACATGTTCTATCAATTACCACATGATATAAATGCCTGACCCCCACCCACTGAAGTCAAGAGAAAGATTTCCATTCACTTTAACTGGGCAGTGTACCAGACCCAGAGATGTTGGTAATTAGCTACTTTCCAAAAAAAAAAAACCCCAACCAAATACCAATAAAAAATGGATGACCTGCAGGGCATAGCAAGCAGACAGGATAATGATCTCAATTTTGTTAGTCCTTTCATCCCAATCACCCCCAAACTGCTTTGCTAACTTTATTAACTTGCTGGATCACCTTTGGCAAATTGGATGGAAGGCTGCAACAGCAGCCTCTGGGGAAAAACAACTTTACATGGCAGTTTTGGGAAGGAAGTAATAAACACCGTAGCCAGTTGGGATTCCCTGGGGGTCTTTGACTGGCCCAGACATAGAAAACCAACCTGAATCTTGCACTATGATTCAGGTATCAAGTCTTGCAAAAAGATGCTTGGCATTATTCATGCCCAGTGGATGGAGAACGGGGCTTGTCAACAGCCCAGAGCCTTTAGCCAAGCTCGTGGAAGACCAATGTCTTAGCAACTCCCAGCATGGACCACTGCCCACTAACAGTGACCCCACTCCTTGCCTGAGTCTCCATGCAAATCTTGAAGGTTATATAAGGTGAAGGTTATAATAAGATTATAATATTATAGTAAGGTTATAACCTGGACCTGCTTTCTTTGCAGAGTTGAAACTAATGTTCTCTGGCTGCAGGCCTCCCGTTCACCCATTCATCCACACCTTGCTGCTCATACCAACCAAACTCTAAGCATTCTCCAGTGACTTAAAAATGCAAGTTGAGGAAACCTCTGGCTGAATTGGGGGGGGGGAAGTCTTCTGCTTTTGGGTGTGCTGGACAGACTACAGAACAGGGGGCCCATAAGCAAGGAAACATTCAGCTCTTAGATAAGTCCTTTTCCTCTCTATGCATGGGCAGCAGCATGAGGCACCACCAAGTTTCTTCTGCCTGCAGCAGCCTGGGGGGTGGTCACTGTGGTTTTAATGGAAATCAGGTGTTCCCAAGTTTTCAATTTTTCACCAAACCAACAAGGCTTGGCTGTGACTTCTGCATTACAGACCAACAGGCACGGCTGAGGCAAGCAGAGGTCTACATTTTGCTCATCCTATAATCACTTATCCTCATGAACCGTTCATCCTAAAAACACCCCAAATTCCCTTGCAAACTTGGCAGGAACACTTGACTAGGCATGGGGCTTATGCCATCAGGTGCTGAGGAGCAGCTACCTCTGGACTGAAACATGGCACCTGTTTAACAGTGTTTAACTTCACCATAGTTGGTAGAAGTGTTAGACGGCAGCCTGGGTGGGAGGATCAGTAAAATGACAGCAGACGTTGGCTGGGGCTGGGGTGGAGCCAACATTTCTGATGCTCCCCAGATACTGGGCTTCCAGTCTGGATGAGAATCAGGCTGGCCCACGATTTTGTCATGGTTTTAACATAATTTGCAGCTCCTTTTTTGCTCTCCACAATGCAAAAGCCTCACGTCCCATCTCCCATAGGATTAATTACATTGGGATAAATAATTTAGGCATGAAAGGTAGCAAAGGACTCTAACACAGTGCAATTAATAAGCCTGCTTATCTCATGTCAGATACCGTACCTTAGCATCCCACTTCAGTCAAGAGGACAATGAGACTAATGGGTTTCAAAAAGGCAATGTATTTGACACCAGTTTCCTCCCTTCTGAAACTAAAAAAGCAAAGGTGGCATTGCTGTTGATAGCCATGTCTCCTCATGTGAAGGAACTTCCTCATAGTACTGTCTTCTTCCTCCCAACATGACCTGGTTCCTGCGACATTGCCCAACGTCCTTCCCTCTGCTTTGACCCCCTCCTTGAATTGCTCCCAGGTTGGGAGCTGAGCTGCTGCCTCTACCATTCCTAGGGATACCTAACATATCTGTTGCCAACCAAGGGGTTGCTGTGGTCATCTCCTCTTCCTGCAAAACCAGGCGACAAAGCTGACATGTGGAGAAAGGTGAGTGCAGGATGTAGCCCTGAGAGGTCCTGCCCACTCCTCTGGGATGATGTTGACCCCAGCCATTGCATAGAGGTTACAGCAGTAAAGATGCCTGTAGGGGGCCGGATACAATCCAGCCCTTTCACTCACAGCAAAAGTGTGTACTATCCACTTCACTCTACCCACAAAAGACTCCCCTTTTCCTACCTCAGACCAGACCTGTATTGGAGACAAATGAATGCTTGCAGCCACTTTTCCAGGAGTATTTCTCTAGCAATGTCTTCTCCCTTCCCTTCCAGTTCCTATATACATATATATCAACATTAAGCGCTAGGATGAATGACTGCCATGGAAACTGCCAAGTGGTGATGTTGCTCTATACTAGATGCCAAATCTCTGGGGGTGTGGGAGCTATGCCCAACTCCTGTCTGCACAAGCAAGGTGTGCTAAGATGTGCATTTAATCCGGCTGAATTAAACTGGCATTGATCCCAATGTGGACAGTGTTATACACAGACACACATGTACACATATATATATACCACACACATATATACACACACATACACACGCACACACACATGCACCATGATATATATACCACACACATATATACACACACATACACACGCACACGCACCGCAATGCAAGACGGACTCGAGGGGAACGCCTCTAGATCTCAGGTTGGGGAGGACCGGGTTAGAGAGCTTCTGGAGGGGCTGGATGTGTTCAGATCAGGGGGTCCAGATGCTCTCCACCCCAGGGTGTTGAGGGAGCTAGCAGGGGTTATTGAGGGGCCCTAGGCATGACTTTATGAGCTCTTGTGGTGCTTGGGCCAGGTGCCAGATGATTGGAAGATGGCCAACGTGGTCCCCATCTTCAAAAAAGGGAGGAGGGAGGACCCGGGCAACTATGGGCCCTTCCGTCTTATCTCAATCCTTGGGAAACTCTTTGAGAAGATCCTCAAGGAGCACATCTGCGATGGGCCGGCTTCAGGGATGGTGCTTAAGGGCAACCAGCACGGATTCATTAGGGGCAGGTCTTGTCAGACCAACCTGATTGCCTTTTATGATCAGGTCACAAAAGCCTTGGATGCAGGTGTTGCCGTGGACGTCGTCTTTCTAGACTTCAGCAAGGCCTTTGACATTGTCTCCCACCCCATCCTCATTAAGAAATTGGGCGACTGTGGCATTGATGCCTACACAGTCAGATGGGTTGCAGATTGCCTCAAGGGTCGTACTCAGAGGGTGGTGGTGGATGGGTCAGATTCGACCTGGAGGGAAGTGGGCAGCAGAGTCCCCCAGGGCTCGGTCCTTGAGCGCACGCTGTTCAATTTCTTTATCCACTTTTGGACGATGGGGTAAAAAGCACCCTGTTTAAATTCGCTGATAATACCAAAATTTGGGGTGAGGTGAGCATGCTAGTAGGGAAGGAAAGACTGCAGCAAGACCTGGATAGGTTGCAGGGGTGGGGTAACAAAAACAGGATGCGCTTCAATACTGACAAGTGCAGGGTGCTGCATGTGGGCAGTAGTAACCAGCAGCACACTTATAAGATGGGAAACTCCCTTCTAGAGAGCACGGAGGCAGAAAGGGATCTTGGGGTCATTATTGACTCCAAGATGAACATGGGCCGACAATGCGAGGTCGCGGTTGGCAGGGCTAACCGCACCTTGTCCTGCATCCACAGACGCATCTCGAGCAGGTCCAGGGAGGCGATCCTCCCCCTCTGTGCGGCACTGGTCAGGCCGCAGCTGGAGTACTGCGTCCAGTTCTGTGCACCCCATTTCAGGAGGGATGTGGACAACATGGAGAGGGTCCAGAGGAGGCCACTCGTATGATCCTTACAGTGAGAGACGCGGGACCTGAACCTGTTCAGCCTCCACAAGAGAAGGCTGAGGGGGGACCTAGTGACCGTCTATAAACTCACTAGGGGAGACCAGAAGGGTTTGGGAGAGACCTTATTTCCCCTCGCACCCCCGGCATAACAAGGAATAACGGCCACAAGCTGTTGGAGAGGAGGTTTAGATTAGACATCTGTAAGAACAACTTCACGGTCAGGGCGGGTAGGATCGGGAACCAACTTCCAAGGGAAGTCGTGCTGGCTCCTACCCTGGGGGTCTTTAGGAGGAGGCTTGATGCCTACCTGGCTGGAGTCATTTGAGCCCAGTGTTTCTCCTGCCCAGGCGGGGGGTCAGACTTGAGCATCTGCAAGGTCCCTTCGACCCGACTCTGTGATTCTATGATATACATGCACACACACACACACCATACACGTGACCCTCCTCTGGAGAGTACTTTCCACACCCTCATCCAGGTCGCTGATGAAGACGTTGAACAGCACCGGCTCAAGGACCGAGTCTTGCGGGACCACACTGCCCACATCTTTCCAGGTCGATACCGACCCGTCCACCACCACTGTCTGGATATGACCCATAAGCCAATCTGCCACCCACTTGACCAATTTGCCACCCATGTGACATCACTGTGTAATCATCTCTGGCTCAGCCATTCAATTTGTTTATGAGAATAGGATGGGATACCGTGTTTAAGGCCTTCTTAAAGTCCATTCTTAGTGACATCTACCTCGACTCCTGGATCTAAGCATTTAGTGACCTGGTCATAGCAACAAACAAGGTTAGTCAGGCAGGATCGACCTGCTATGAACCCATGCTGGTTACCTTTCAGCAATATATTACCCACTGGACTCCTACAGATGTGATCCTTGCTAATTTTTTCAAGGATTTTCCCAAGGATAGAGATAGGACTAGCCAGTCTATAGTTACCCGGATCCTCCTTCCTCTCCTTCTTGAAAATAGGGACCACATTGGCCTTTTTCCAGTCCTCTGGGACCTGACCTGAGCACCACAAGTGCTCAAACAGCCATGCCTGTGGCTCTGCTATGACCCTGGCCAATTCTTTTAGCACCCTTGAATAGAGCTTGAAGAAGTAGATGGATATCTATATCTAATCTACAAATCTATACATATATCTATATATCTTTCATTTGTTTTTTTCTACCTCTCTGTATCTGTCAACGTGGCTCCGATCATACAAGCATCACTCAGGCAACAGAGCATCCAGAAATCAGTGGGCTTTAAAGGATAACAAGATATTGTCTGCAGAGAATAGCTGGCACTACACCTAGTACACAGCACATGCTGTCAGGCTGCTCTGAGCGATACTGATGCCATCCTCACTTTCCAATCCTGAGACTGAATCTTCCTCTTTTACTAAAAACAGCCAGTCTTTCAGGGGCTGCAGCTGCTCTGAAGCTTCATGTGTAATGATGTGCCATGCTACAGCCTTCTCCATCTGCATGACTGTCATAAAAAAGCATACATTAAAAAAGAAAAAAAAATCATTCCCCAGACGCTTGATGCCTAGGATGGCAATCAAAGAATTAATTTCTCCATTGGAAAAGGAAGGGAAGTAGGATGAAAAAGCAGGGTGGTCTTGAATGCAAAGGTTCGGGCCCAGCAGCAGTCCCAGATCTCAGATTCACAGGATGAGGGGAGAATCTCAGCTTTCTCCAAAGGAGAGCAGCAATCCTTCCAATTTCAGAGAACTGCTTGAAAAATATGACCTTTAAAGGCAATGCCATCAGACAGCCAAGAATGAGAGCCCAGTAGTCACATTGTTTATGATGGGCTCACTTTAGATCCCCATCCCGTGACTTTTGAATGCTTGTGAGTGGCTTTTCAAGGAAGACGGTGACGTGTGTCTTCTTTGTCAAATGACCCTTAACCCCAAGGCCCTCCTTCATGGATGTCTCTCAGATATTCACTGATGTCAGTGCAGTTATTTTTCATGTGCATCCAAGGCCTGCCACAATGAAGCCCCCAACCCCTGGTTACATCCTCTTGCTATAATGCCAGTGCTGCTGCCATGAACAATAACAGGCCGTCTTTAATAGCCCCTTGTTCCAGGAGACTGTCCTACCTTCTTTCTAGAATTGGGGAAAGCATTAGCAGCAAACAACTGGTTGGACAAATGGAGCACCCTCACCTTTCCTAATTGTGTTCCCAGGTCTAGAAGCACATTTGTTATGCAGATGTGGGGTTTAGAGGGGAATATATTAACCTCTGCCTTATTTGCCTGCTAGTCCCAGAAAGGACAGGTTCAAGTGTTAGCTTTAATATATATTGTGTGACTAGTAACTTAAGTCACATGACGTTTTCCTCTGATTCTTGAATGCCTGAGTCTCAAGTCGTGACAAATGTAGAGTCACTCTGAAACTGCCTTCAGTGGAGGATGTCTGTACAAATACTGACCCACAAAAGTATCCTATCTGTATCCCCATGATCATTAGCAATGCTTTTATTGGGGAGAGCATCCTTTTACACCTGATCACATGCTGCTGGAAAATGCAATGGTGATGGGTTCACTCAGAGATTAGGTAGAAAGGAGGGCCCAAAAACCCATGATGGAGAAGTGGATTTCAGCTCAGCGTGCTGATGTGAACAGTGCAAAGTGTTATAGTTCAGCCAAAAAATGTCGCCTGAAGTCTCCCAGGTCATCCAGATGAGTGCAACAAAGTGCTTTTCCTGCTCCCCCCCAGTTTCCTGAGGCTTTCTACTTCCAATAGCCACGTGGAGGTAAAACTGACCATCTCCTGTGTCTATAGGAGTTGCTTGGCTGAATAAAAAGTCAAGGACGTGCCCTATAAGAGAAAAGTGATGGTATATATGGAATACACATTTGTACAGCCCTGAGCAGCATGGCGCATGCTTTGGCTGCTGTGGGAGAAATGTTAACTAACCCCAGGGGATGATATTGCAATGCTTTGTGCTGTGGCTTTGCAGGAAAGGAAATTTCAAGCCACTTTTCAGGCAAGATCTCAATGAGTTTTGTGTCAAGTCCTAAATTCTGCAGGGGTTTGGTCCAGATGACTTTCAAGGGTCCTTCCAACTCTATGATGCAGACCAAAAGTCAGTTGTGGTCAGGAGAGATGCTGAATCACAATAGTCAAAGAATGAATTGGCACCATCACTTTCCATTTTGGCTCTGCCCCGCTCTTGGGATGGCCCTACGTGCTGCGATCAAGCATGGGTCACTGATGGCTTGCACCAACATCAGGACATTTTCAATGTAGTGTCACACTAGGCTGCAATTAGACTGCTTTCAGTGCTGGCAGATGGCAGAACGAGAAGCAATGGTCTCAGCTTGCAACAAAGAAGGTTAAAGTTGGATATTAGGGGAAAAGCTGTCTCCCTAGGAGAGTGGTAGAGCACTGGAACAGGTTGCCCAGAGAGGTTGTGAAACCTCCATGCTTGGAGGTTTTGAGCCTTGGCTGGGATGATGTAGTTGGGGCTGGTCCTGCGTTGAGCAGGGGGTTGGACTAGATACGATCTCTTGAGGTGCCTTCCAGCCCTCATTGTCTATAAGTCTGCGAACTCACATTGCTGATTCATCCCAGTTTGAAAACACCAGCATGGAAAGCCTTTACCAGCAGCTTTACCAGCTGCTTACCATTTGCCGGGATAAATGGCAATTTGCCTTGTGATGATGACATGGTTTTATTTTTTATTTATGTTGTCTGTCAAAAGCATTTTTTGTTCTGATGGGCAAAGGGTTAATGGCCGGACTGCAGAGCTGCTGGATGCACTCTCCCCTCTGGATGGTGTTGAAAGGGAAATCTTTCCTGAGAACTCAGGCTCTCACTAATTGAGAAACACGGAGGTGGGGGCAATATAAGTGGGGTGTGCATGTGCATGTGTGAGTCCCTGGAAGCCCTCTGGCATGAACCCCCAGCCATGAAGACCCAGGCAGTCTGCCACCCAGGGACTGTGGCTGAAAAGGACGAGCCTATGGAGAAAGGCCACTTACCCTGGGGTTAGAGAAGTAAGTATCGGCCAGGCTGGCAAGTGGCGTGTTAGGAGGTCACGTGTTTTCATAGATTTCATAGACATCAGGGCTGGAAGGGACCTCGGGAGATCATCGAGTCCAGCCCCCTGCCCAAAGGGCAGGAAGTCAGCTGGGGTCATAGGATCCCAGCAAGATAAGCATCCAATTTACTCTTGAAGGTGTTCAATATAGGTGCTTGAACCACCTCCGCTGGCAGACTTTTCCAGACCTTGGGGGCTCGGACAGTAAAGAAATTCTTCCTTATGTCCAGCCTGAAGCGGTCTTGCAGGAGTTTGTGACCGTTCGACCTCGTCATCCCTTGGGGCGCTCTGGTGAACAGACGTTCCCCCAGATCCTGGTGGTCACCCCTGAGAAACTTATAGGTGGCCATCAGATCACCCCTGAGCCCGTGCTTTTCCAGGCTAAAGAGTCCCGTGGCTCTCAGCCTGTCATCGTAAGATCTGTTTTCCTGACCTCTGATCATGCGCGTGGCTCTCCTCTGGACTCTCTCAAGCTTCTCCACATCCTTTTTGAATTGTGGAGCCCAAAACTGGACGCAGTACTCCAGCTGCGGCCTCACCAAGGCCGAGTACAAGGGGAGAATGACATCCCGGGATTTGCTCGAGAAGCATCTATGGATGCACGCCAGCATTTTGGTCACTTTATTAGCCGCAGCATCGCATTGGAGGCTCATGTTCATCTTGTGGTCAATGATGACCCCCAAGTCTTTTTCTTCTGTAGTGCTAGCCAGCGTAGCACTGCCGAGCCTATAAGGGTGCTGCAGGTTTTTCCTCACAAGGTGGAGAACCTTGGATTTTTCGGTGTTAAACACCATGAGGTTCTCGTCCGCCCATTTGCTGAGCTTGTCCAGGTCAGCCTGGATCACCCGCCTATCTTCTGGTGTGGATGCTTTGCCCCAAAGTTTGGTGTCATCGGCGAACTTGTCCAGTCCACTCCTGACTCCAATGTCCACATCGTTAATGAAGATGTTGAACAGGATGGGTCCCAGGACAGAGCCTTGAGGGACCCCACTGGTTACAGGGCACCATGATGATTGACTGCCATCAGTCACAACCCTCTGGGTCTGACCACGAAGCCAATTTCCCAGCCAGCGGATCGTGGTGGAGCCAAGGCCACAACTGGCCAGTTTGGCCAAGAGGTGATCATGGGATACCAGATCAAAAGCTTTTTTGAAGTCAAGATATATGACATCAATCTCTTCTCCCTTGTCCAGGTGATAGGTCACCTGGTCATAGAAGGAAATGAGATTGGTCAAACAAGACCTACCCGCAACAAACCCGTGCTGGCTATCCCTTAGGATGTTAGCCTGGGCCAGTCCCTCAAGGATGGCCTCCTTAATAAACTTTTCTAAGATCTTCCCCAGGATAGAAGTCAGGCTAAAGTTTTGAAACTTTAATTTTATTCTCTATCTTTCCCCAGTTCCATTATGGTATTTTCTCTGGTTATTCAATTTGGTTTCTTCTACCTTAATTGAGCTTTCCCTTTAATTAGGTATCTCACCTCAAGGGGAGTTTGTACCCTCATGACCTTGGCCGAGTCGGAGTCCCATCCCATACCTACGGGGCAAAAGCTGACAAGAGGTTCCCCAGGATGTCAGATTTCCAAAAAGAAATGTTCTTCTCAGGCTCACGTCTCCTGGAAATAAGCTACTCCAGCTAGAGCCGGCATATATCAGCATGGAGCTATCTCACTTTTCAACCTGTTTCAACGCGTACAGATGCGGCACATGGATCACACACGTACCCTTCGTTAGAGTAAGATAAACAAGGGAAATCAAAATTGAGCACTAGGATGAGTGACTGCCATGGAAACTGCCAAGCGGTGATGTTGCTCTGTGTTAGATGCCAAATCTCTGCAGAGGGGGCAGGGGGTAGGCGCTATGCCCAACCTGTGTCTGCACTGCAAAGGTGCGGTGAGATGTGCATATAATCCAGTTGAATTAAACTGGCGTTGATCCCAATGTGGATGTTCTTAATTCATTTTAAGACTGGCTATGATTTTTCTTAATGTTTTAGCTTAAGCTAAAATTGTGAGAAGAGGTTTAGATTCAATGGAAACAAGCCACCTTTCAGCTAACATAAGAGGGCCCGCACAGGGATTTGCACCCATTTTTCTGTCCTGATGTGAAAACCGATTGAAGTCATAACACGGCAACTTGCCCATCTAGACCTGCTTACAGAAGACACAAAGGGCAAGCACAGAGATCTCCTCCCCACCCCAGGTCCATGGCTTCACCCCACTTGCTTGTGTTGCATGCACCATAGACTGCCAGTCAGGCCAAGTAGATGACCCAGCTGGGCTGGACTGCAGGCCTCGGTGCTGCACTACAGCTCACCTGGGATAGGTCTCTAGTGGCTTTTGGGGGAGCACACAGGTCTACCTGTTGGCCATTCCCAAGCTGTCTGCCATGCATAATGATTTATCTCTGGAAGGCCAACTGGGCATTAGTGCGCAGGGATTACAGTGACCCAGGGTCGGCAAGGGTTCCCCAGCAAGACTCAGCTCATCCAGAGCTTCAGAGGCCCACCCCGATGAGGATAGACACCATCCCCACTGCTCAAAGAACAGCCCGTTGGTATTCGTACAGAAAAAACCCAAACCATGCCCAGGGTGATACTTGCCACTGAAAACAAGCCTGGTGCTTGCTTACTCAGTTCTTACCCACAGAGCTTTTTTTTTTTTTCCCTGCTGGCATTTTATGACAGCCTGCTGGCATGTTTATTGGCAATGAGAGACAGCTCCAGGCTTCCCTGTATTGATCTCAGCTGTTTTCTTGTTTGCTGCAGAATCGCTGGCTTCCTCTGTGCGTGGGCAGCCTCAGGATGGACTGATGCCGGGACTGGGTTTACAGGCAGGGACAATCTTTTGGTTTCACAACTAATGAAATGGCAAGAGAGGAGACCTTGGCATAGGCCAGTGGGGGCCAGCTGTTTTGCAAGCATGCCACAAATTAGCCCTACGCCCTCCCTGAGTGCCGCTCCGATCCTCTTCCCCTGCCTGCTCTGCTGCTCTGCTTTCTGCTTCCTGCCCTCTCTGTCACTCTGCTGCATGTCCCCTCCCCAGGCTCCTGCGTGCCACATGTAGAGGTTGCCTGGGCCATTGGTGGCATGCGTGCTGCTGTTTGGCCACCCCTGGGATACAACAAGAGAAGACAGTCCGGGGACCTTACAAGTCAAATATCAGGTATTAATTATAGAAAGGCAAATTAAATTTAATTGTTAGGCCAAAACAAACAAACAAATAAGGAATGATTTATTTTTCCTCCTTCTATGACAGACTCATAGACAATAAGGGCTAGAAGGGACCTCTGGAGGTCACATCTAGTCCAACCCCCTGCTCCAAGCAGGACCAGCCCCAACTACATCATCCCAGCCAGGGCTTTGTCTAGTCAGGTCTTAAAAACCTCCAAGGATGGAGACTCCACCACCTCTCTGGGGAACCTGCTCCAGTGCTTCACCACCCTCCAAGTAAGGAAGTGTTTCCTGATATCTAACTTAAACTTTCCTTGCTGCAGCTTGAGCCCATTGCTCCTTGTCCTGCCATCTGCCCCCATGGAGAACAGCCCAGCTCCATCCTCTTTGCAGCCCCCTGGCAGGGAGGTGAAGGCTGCTATTCAATCCCCCTTCGTCTTTTCTTCTCCTTGATTAAATCAGCCCAGTTCCCCCAGCCTCTCCTCACCAGTCCTGTCCCCCAGCCCCACAACCATTTTCATTGACCTCCGCTGAACTCTCTCCAATGTGTCCACATCCTTTCTGTCATGGGAGGCCCACAACTGGACACAGGACTCCTGATGTGGTATTACGAGTGCTAAATAGAAACATGCCCCATACCACACAGTAGTAACCCATGCAATTATCTGGGGCTCCAAACTGTTCAGGTCTCCCCCACTGGATTTGTTATAATTTAGCATGGTTTTCTAGCAACGAGCAGCAGCTTGAAACTAAACCTTCACACGAGGAGTCTGTAATTCTCTTACAATAGCCCGGTAGCAAACCTGTGGCTTGCAAGGTAATATGTGGATACCAAAGGGGAAAGGAGCCAGGAAGATCCAGCCTCCCCCTACTATCTCAACTCCTTGCTGACTTGCATGGACATCTAGAGGTACCATCCATAAGAGTAATGCAAGGAGTTTGGACACAACACCTCCTTGGGACACCTGACCTTGCAGAACTGCTCCAGTTTCTCCACTTTCCTTTGAAGATTTGGCCAACATCTGACATCAGAGCCTGGATGAAATGGAGCGTGAGCTTGAAAACCATGCCAATTCTTGTGCTCCTTGCACTACAAGGGAGTCTTCGTGTGGGAGAGGATTGTTAGTCTGTCATTTTTGCTATTTATGCTACAGTCAGCACTGGGTCATCAGAGCACCTAAAACCCCAAATCCTGGTTTGGGAGAGCGCCACGAGGGGGCAGTGCAAGCCCACCAGCCCTGCCACTCTCCAGCCTTAGCATCGCCATGAAATCTCCGCACAGTGTGGGCAGCTCTGTCTTCTGCGTGGGATTCTGGTTTTCGCAGAGGAAACGCAGGTCTCGGCAGACCCATGCATCTGTACTACCAAGGTCTACACGCCAGCTTGCCTGGTGAGAGGGGGCATTGTCACCCTGCTAAGCACTGTGCTTCTTGGAGAAAGAAATGAAAGAAGCTGTCACGCTTCTACCTTCTTTCATTCCTCGGAGATCTCAGTACAGCAGAGACTCCCTATGCCTGAAGAAGGGAAAACCCAAAAGCTTGCAAAACAACTTTGTTCCAGCTACTCAGTTGGTCTAATAGAAGATATCACATCCACTCAAAGAAGGTTGTCAGTCAAGGTTCTTTGGGTAGATGTGATATCTTTTATTAGACCAACTAAAGAGTTGGAAAAAATATTCTTCACAAGCTTTTGGGCACAAACACCCTTCTTCAGGCATAGGGAGACTGTGCCAGTGTTGTATGTTCTCCGGGTTAGCAGTGCAATTTTAAGGTGAAGACCTTAGACACCAAAGCTCAGGCCCTTCACACAGGAGCTAAAAGAACAGCTCCATTAACTGGCAGGAATAGTAGGCTGTCATCCTCTTTCTGGACTAAATGTATTACCACTGCAGGGGAGGAGAAACGTCTCTTCCCCTCCATTTGCAATATGCGTTCAGTCCCGGTCACCTCGTTCACCAGTATGGACAGACGTGATGATGAAGCAACTTAAGCTCGATAAGCAAGAGCCACAAAATACAGATATATGCTAATGTTTAAAAAAAATGTAAATGCTTGGTGTAAAGTGACTGCAATCAAAGGGGGGTGGGGGGGGAACTAGCACGTACAAGGCAGTTCAATCAGCGTCCAGCTTCCTGGAGGTATAATTTCAGCTCATCAGTTGCTTTCATGACAAGTGCCACCTGGTTTGTTACAGCATCCTCACATATAATAGCAGCGTGGGAATGAATCCTACAGCAGGAGGTTTTTGAGGTGTGCAAGTATGGGGCACAAACAAGCAATGCTTGAAGTTGCAGCTTGTGAAAAGAACAAGGAGCTAATTGGTACCGCAGGGACATGGTGGGCAGCTCTTATGACTGGCAAGTCACTATTGAGGGCTAACCTCTGGGGTTGGGAGAAAAAGTAACTGTATTGCTTTGTATGTTCAAAATGCATACTCTTTTCCCCTGGTTCAGGAGGAGGAAGATAGCGAATCCGAATGTGTAAGATAAAAGGTGAAAGATCCAGCACCGATATAATGATGGGGATTTATTATAGGTCACCAAGGAGGTGACAAAGTCATCTAAATGTTATTTGATGGTACTGATGGGAAACCTCCATTTTCCAAACGTCTGCTAGAAACATAAAAGAAACATAAAATCTTGCCCGAGTCCCTAACTTGTGTGGAGGATAACTTTCTGTTGCAGAAGACTGAGGATACAACTAGGGGATCATCTATCTTGGATCTTGTCGTGACTGATAGGGAAGAACTGATGGAGGATGTGAAGGTGATGGGCCACTTGGGAGGAAACCACCAGGATGCAACAAAATTCATGATCCTGAGAGGGGGAAAGCAGGAGGTCAGCCAAAGTAAGATGCTATATTTCAGAAAGGCTTATTTCCACCATCCACATCAGGGCTAGTATTCAGAGTGACCTAGAGAAATTGGAGGATTGGACTAAAAGAAATCTCATGATATTCAAAAAGGACAAGTGCAAAGTGCTGCATTTAGGACAGAACAATTCCCATGCACCGGTGCAGGCCGGGGGCTGACAGGCTGGGCAGCGGATCTGCAGAAAGGACCTCGCAGTCACAGTGGACAATAAGCTGAATATGAATCAGCAGTGTGGCCTGGTTGTGAACAAGGCTAATGGCATCCCGGGCTGCATTGATAGTAGCGTTGCTGGGACTGTGGCCAAGAAGCAAGCTCTGCCCTTACCCCAGCCCGCCATGATGCCCAAATCTAGCAATTAGGTTTTTAAGACCCAGCTGGGCAAAGCTGTATCTGAAATGATCTAGTTGGCGATGGTCCTGCTTTGAGCATTTGGTTGGACTTGACCTCCTGAGGTCCTATCCAAACCTCATTTTCTATGAGTATATAGTAGAAGAGGGAAAAATAAACCATTCCATGTTTGTTTGGGGAGTTTTTTCCTAATAATTACTTTTAATTTACCCTTCTTTAACTGAGACTAGATCTTTGATTTGTAAGGTCCCCAGACTTTGTATCTTCTTGCTCTATGCCAGGGATGGCCAAACAGCAGCACGCATGCCACAAATGGCCCAAGCAACCTCTACATGTGGCACGCAGCAGCCTGGGGAGGGGACATGCAGCAGAGTGACAGAGAGGGCAGGAAGCAGAAAGCAGAGCAGCAGAGCAGGCAGGGGAAGAGGATCGGAGCGGCACTCAGGGAGGGCGTAGGGCTAATTTGTGGCATGCTTGCAAAACAGCTGGCCCCCACTGGTCTATGCCAAGGTCTCCTCTCTTGCCATTTCATTAGTTGTGAAACCAAAAGATTGTCCCTGCCTGTAAACCCAGTCCCGGCATCAGTCCATCCTGAGGCTGCCCACGCACAGAGGAAGCCAGCGATTCTGCAGCAAACAAGAAAACAGCTGAGATCAATACAGGGAAGCCTGGAGCTGTCTCTCATTGCCAATAAACATGCCAGCAGGCTGTCATAAAATGCCAGCAGGGAAAAAAAAAAAAAGCTCTGTGGGTAAGAACTGAGTAAGCAAGCACCAGGCTTGTTTTCAGTGGCAAGTATCACCCTGGGCATGGTTTGGGTTTTTTCTGTACGAATACCAACGGGCTGTTCTTTGAGCAGTGGGGATGGTGTCTATCCTCATCGGGGTGGGCCTCTGAAGCTCTGGATGAGCTGAGTCTTGCTGGGGAACCCTTGCCGACCCTGGGTCACAGTAATCCCTGCGCACTAATGCCCAGTTGGCCTTCCAGAGATAAATCATTATGCATGGCAGACAGCTTGGGAATGGCCAACAGGTAGACCTGTGTGCTCCCCCAAAAGCCACTAGAGACCTATCCCAGGTGAGCTGTAGTGCAGCACCGAGGCCTGCAGTCCAGCCCAGCTGGGTCATCTACTTGGCCTGACTGGCAGTCTATGGTGCATGCAACACAAGCAAGTGGGGTGAAGCCATGGACCTGGGGTGGGGAGGAGATCTCTGTGCTTGCCCTTTGTGTCTTCTGTAAGCAGGACTACATGGGCAAGTTGCCGTGTCATAACATTAACAAAGATAAACGAATGCAGATCCCTGTGTACATATTATTATTTCAAGTGAAGGGTGGCTTGTTTCTGCCAAACCTAAACTTCTGCTCACAATTTTAGTGTAAGCTAAAATTTGAAAAGTCATAGCCAGTCTTAAAATGAAATAAGAGACTTTCTCACCCCAGTGCTGGCTGGGGACCGACTGGCTGGGCAGCAGCTCTGCAGAAAAGGACCTGGGGGTGATAGTGGGCAAGAAGCTGAATAGGAGCCAGCAGTGTGCTCTGGTAGGACTGCATCCAGCTCTGGGTGCCACACTTTAACATAAACATGGTAAAGCTTGAGAGAGTCCAGCGAGGGGTCATCTGTATGATCAGAGACTTGCACGGCAAGCCATACAAGGAAAAGCTGAGGCATCTGGGACTCTTCAGCCTGAAAAAGAAGGCTGAGAGGGGACTTGGTAGCCACTTACCACTACATCAGAGGCATAGCTGCACAGAAAGTAAATGAAGTTGTGGGCTGCATCAACAGAAGCATTAGGTACAAGACATAGGAGGTGATATTGCCTCTCTACTTGGCGCTGGTTAGGCCTCATCTAGAGTAGTGTATGCAATTTTGGGCTCCACAATTTTAGAAGAGCGTGGAGAAGTTCAAGGAGAAGAGAGTCCAGAGATGGGCACAAAAAATGACGAAGGTCCTGGGAGGCAGGGCATATGAGGAAATAGCCATGTTCAGCTTGCAGAAATGGCACGTCATCATAGCAGTCTTCAAAGGGGTGCCATAACAAAGAAGGAAAACACCTTTTCTCTTCTGCTGCACACAGCAGGATGTGGACCAATGGCTTGAAACTGCAACAAAGTAGCTTTTAATTGGATATCCGAAAAAACCCCAACAACGTCTTCACTGTTAGAAGAACAAGACAGTGGAATAGATGTCTAGGGAAGCTGTGGTATTACCCCCATTGGAGGTGGTTGGAGGAGTATTGGTCAGGGATGACCTAGGAGTAGCCATGCCTTTGCTCTTATGTGGGTATTTCCCAGGCTTCTGGGCTTTCTTGGTTGATCCAAGGTTGGGGATTTTGTCTGGGATGTGCCAGTGCTTCTGATGGGACTTAACCCCAGAGGTCCTTGGCTAGAGGGTCTTGCCTCTCCAGCTTGCCCATTCTTGAGTTTATGGAGCTGTACATTGGTTTGCTTCTCTCAGCAAATAATTTCCTCCTTGGGAATACATCACTTTTCTCAACAGGACCAATTACTGCTGTCTCTTTCCTCCACTTGACTGGTGAAGTTCATAAAGAGCAGACAAATATTAAGGAGGTAAACCAATAATATTTCCAAAGGTTATGAATGCACCCCCCGGAGAGCACCTTTATCTGTGCATGAAGAAGAATATTAATAATGCCCTTAGATATGTAAACAAAGACCAGCTAGGAAAGGGCCTGGCATTTATACAATAATAAAAAAAGATTAACTGAAAAGTTCTGGGTCTGATTCTGTTCTCAGGGATGCCAGCTTGACTCCAGAGCAACTACTCAGAGAATTGACCTTGGTCCATTTACATGATAATTCCTTACCGTCTAAATTTAGAAGAGAAATAAGAATCACTGCCACAAAATTACATATAATTTCTCGTCTTAACACACCCGGTCTTTAGACACTAGCTGAATGATTATCAAACCCATAATCACAGATCGTTCCACAAATTGAAGCCCACTCAAATCCTGTATTAGTCTGTAGGTCTATCAAAATGAGGCAAAATTAGACGTGCTATCACAATCATGGTTCTTACGAGGAAATAATACGGACATCTTAAACAGCCCTTTCTGTCCATAGTTATTGTTGCTCTTGAAAGGAAAGTTAAATCTTCCGTGTGCAAAAAGGGAAACTGAGGCAGGGTATTGATTTATACAAAGTCTTACATAAACACTAGCAGGCACTGAACACCCCCCCTCCCGCCCCAAGTTTTCAATTTTCTTTATTTTTAAAGGTTAAAAAAAGAAAGATTTTTCAAATGCTTATTATTAAAAATGTTTCAAGGAAAGAACAAATATTCCACGGTTTTCCAAAAATGCAGTTGCTGTTCTTGTCTCCAAGTACAGAATCTAAGCATCTTTTAAGAGTGATTTAGTTACTGGGAACAAGCTGGAGCCAGCAGCAGCACCCGACGAGCTACGCTCTCTGCAGATCACCTCTCCGGAAGACCAGAGGGAAGATTACAAAACTAACGTGGGTTTTGGGGACCTGAACTAAGAAATCACTCATCCCTACCGATAATTTCCCAGTCTGCTCTTAAGTGATACATTTAATGGAGCAGGTTTTGCATATTCACTTAGGTATTATGAAAAGTTTATCATAGGGTGTGAAGGGCAGACGCACAACACATGGTTTACCCTGGTATAAGTCACTGCTCTGTGAAGTTACCCTCCAAGAGCAAGGAGAAACTGTTCACTATTTCCAGTTACACCAGTGCTTTGGTCGTTCAAGTTACACTGGTGCTCTGGTCATCTGTCCTCTCCTCTCGGTAATTTCATCTAACTGTAACCATTCCTATTAGCTCGCTGCAAATGACCTCCCCTGCCTCCTATAGCTAATGTGCTGTAATAGTCTCTAGTGCCAGCTTAGGAGAATGGAGACCCAACCACTAGCCCTTCGCTTTTCCCTAGTGCTGCGATAATTTAGCTTACTAAGGAAAAGGACCTGAGAAAATTGTCTCTAGCTTAACACAGATCGAGTGTGGGGAGACCCAAGAGCAGTTGCCAGATGAAAAAGCGCGACTGAGGTGGTGCGATGAGTAATATAGTTTGTACCACGATGGTACCAGGGGTGGCCCGTCATGGATAGGGGCCTCACTGTGCTAGGTGTTAGAACCATAGCCTGTGCCTCGTATAAGTTCACAGTTCAGTTTATAACACACGAGCATCACAAACAGGAGGCAGAGAAGAAGGAACGTAACAAGACAGTGTGGTTTGTTACGTTCACCTGTCATAAACTGTGGCTTGGGTCTCATTTGCTTGCCTGTCCATGAAAGGGGATGGAGAGGTAGCCAGGCTCAATATTAGCTCCATGTTAAGCCTGGGACCATGGTCAAAAAGCAAGCCCTGCCCACTCTCCACCACCCCTTGATGCTCAAATCCAGCAATTAGGCAGCATGGATGGCCTCAGGAGGACTTGAGCATGCAACCAAGTGCTGCTTTTGGACTCAGAGCTCGGGCATATGCTCTGGCCCTCTCCATGCCACCTGCATTGCTCCATTGCTGGACTGGGGCAAATGGACTAGGAGCAAATGAATGGGGCTGTTTTTTCACCAGTGACCCTAGGTTTAGCAACAAGCGGTACAGACTGCAGTATATGACTTTGAATGGGTTCACGCACTCACCTCCTGCTTACCATGGTAAAACCCAGTGAAGTCCATTGGCCTGATTCCCATATCTAACACTGCTAATTTAAACCGCACTTCCAGAATACAGGGGCCTGGCAGAGGGCAGAAATTACACTTACACTCACTCTCAGGCCTCTTTGCACTGCTAGGATGGTGGAAAGTAGCCAGGGTATAAATACTGTATTTACTCACAGTGTTATGCACCAAGGGGTGGGCAGTCTGCCTTGTGTTAGCACAGGGGCAGGCAAAATACATCCCCCAGGCCACATTTGGCTTGCCAGGCAATTTCATCCAACCTGCAGGCACCCACCACTAATTGTAGCCCACCCAGCCCTTCTGCCCATGAGGGTGGGAGCGAGGCACCCACATATACATGCACCCCCCAAATACCCTATTGCGCCTCACTCCCACCCTCACGGGCAGAAGGGCCTGGCCCAACCAGCACGCAGCTTCCACATGGGGCTACTGCTGCCACTGTTGCAACCGCCGGAGGACATGCTTAGCTTTCCCAGCATCCCACTCACTCTGAGCACCAGGTAGGGGAGTGGTGGGGGTGGGGGCAGGAGTGTGGGGCTGGGGCTGGCAGCAGCACAAGAGCCCATACCCGGGAGGGTAGCAGGAACTCTACGTAGAGCTCAGGTGGGCAGGGTATAGGTGTAAGGGAGGGTGGGGAATGTGGGGACCCCTACACACTCCCTACGTTGTGCACAGCCCCCGTTGCCAGCAGCAGTGCACTTGTGCCCAGTGCAGGCACTCCAGCAAGCACTGCACGTGGGGGCAAGGAGCACAGCCTGCCTTTATCGCACAATGCACATGCAGCTCGCGTGCCAGCAGGAGAAGCACCGCCTGATGGAGCCGGTTGCCTTCACTACTCCCTCCTGTGCAGGTCCCGGGACTCCACCAGAAGTGTAAGGGAGCCCTGGCCCGGGCTTCCTGAAGGAGTCCCAGGATCTATGTGGCAAGGAGTGGTAAAGGCAGCCAGCTCCATCGTGCAGGGCTTCCCCCAGTGGTGTGCAAGTGCCAGGAGCTGCACGAGTGCCATTGGGAGCCCTGCACTATAGAGGTGGTCCAACTGGGCTGTGCTTCTTGCCTCCATGTGCAGCACCTGCACCCTGAGTGCCCCCATTTCCTGCTGCTTCTGCTGGCAGTGTGGGCTGTGCACCATGGGAGGAAGTGTTGGGGTCCACACACCCCCACCCTCCGTCACACCCACAAACCCACACCCTGCCTCCACACCCCCCCATATATACACATACCAGCCAACCTACCTTACTGCCCCCCCACACACAGCCACACCCCATCATAACTCCCCCCACACACCTACCCCCTACATCCCACCATACATACACCCACACTTCCAGCTACACCCCTGACACACAATATACAAGAGTAAAACTCTATTTTGAAGCTCTTGTGCAGTCATCTTTATACATGCTATGCAAATGCAAATCATGACAATTTTTTTTTTTTATTAAAATTAAAATATGCTATAGTAAGTGTTTGACTTTTAGTATATAATTTTTTTTTCTGGTTCCAAGACGGAAGCCCTCCTTTCCCAAAAGGAGTATTTCCATGGGGCGAGGGGAGGGACTTCTAGTGGTAAAAGTCAAGGATTAGGAGGTGGGACTTCCAGGCCTAAGGCCAGGAGGTGGGGCAACTGTCAAGGGGCAGGGCTACACTTGTGGCCCTCAACAGCTCACCAAAACTCATTAAGCAGCCCTCCAGCCAAAATAATTGCCCACCCCTGTGTTAACATGAGCCAATAGCTGGAGGTCTGATGGATAGTCTCAGAGTCTGAATCAAAGCTGAAACAACAGGGAAGGCAAGGTAAGGGAGGAGGCCAGGTCAGGTACCTGGGACAGCCAAGTTACAAACAGTCCAAGTCACAAGGCAGAGCCCCAAAGTCCAGGGAGTACCAGGAATAGGTGGTCACGTCTGGAATTGAGGGCAGCAAACCCATGGTTGTTCAGATAGCTTTCACAGGAAGCAGACAGCCTTATTTAGGATGGAGGAACCAATCAATAGTTGGCCCTGGAACAATCAAGAACCATCAGTAACTCTTTTTCTAGTAAGGCCCATTTTCCTTTCATTTTTTCCCACTCCACTTCTTTGTGGTCTGTGGACCTAATCCCAAACACCTGGCCTATAGTTTCATTGTTTCATAATTGGTAGGGTTGGAAGGGACCTAAGTACATCATCAAGTCCGACCCCCTGCCAATGGGCAGGAATGAATGCTGGGGTCAAACGACCCCAGCTAGGTGATTATCCAGCCTCCTTTTGAAGACCTCCAGGGTAGGGGCAAGCACCACTTCCCTTGGACACTGGTTCCAGATCCCAGCCGCCATGACAGTGAAGTATCGCCTCCTGATATCTGAAACTACTGTCAGTCAACTTATGGCCATGATTCCTTGTTACTCCTGGTAGGGCTCAGGGGAACAGGAACTCTCCCATAGCCTGCTGGTCCCACTTGGCCAATTTAGAGATGGCCACCAGATTCTCCCCTCAGCCTTCTCTTGTGGAGGCTGAACAAATTCAGGTCCTGTATCCTCCACTCGTAGGGCCTGCCCTGCTGCCCCCGATCATGCGAGTGGCCTCCTCTGGACTCTTTCCATGTTGTCCACATCCCTCCTGAAGTGCGGCACCCAGAACTGGATGCAGTACTCTAGCTGTGGCCTGACCAGTGCCGCATAGAGGGGGAGGATCACCTCCTTGGACCTCCTTGAGATGCATCTGTGGATGCATGACAAGGTGCGGTTGGCCTTCCTGGTTGCATCCCCACACTGCCGGCCCATGTCCATCTTGGAGTCTATAATGACTCCAGGATCCTTTCCTGCCTCTGTGCTGACGAGAAGGAAGTTCACCAGCCTGTAGGTATGGTGCTGGTTCTTCCTCCCCCATGTGCAGTACCTTGCACGTGTCAGTGTTGAAACCCATCCTATCTGCCCACCCCTGTAACCTGTCCAGATCTAGATGTAGCCTGTCCCTCTCTTCTAGTGTGCCCACTTCTCCCTACATGTTAGTGTCATCCAAGAATTTGAACAAGGTGCTTTTTACCCCCTCATCCAAGAAGTTGAACAGTGCGGGCCTGGAGACGAAGCCCTGTGGGACTCCACTGCCCTCATCCCTCCAGGTTGAAAATGACCTGTCCACCACCACTCTCTGGGTGCAGCTCTCCAGCCAATTTGTGACCCATCTGACTGTGTAGGCATTGATGCCACAGTCACCTAATTTCTTAATGAGAACGGGGTGAGAGACAGTGTCGAAAGCCTTCCTAAAGTCCAGAAAGACTATGTCCACCGCAACACCTGCATCCAGGATTTTTTGACCTGGTTGTAGAAGGCCACCAGGTTGGTCTGACAGGACCTGCCATAAATAAGCCTATGTTGGTTGCCCCTAAGCATGATTCTCCCTGCTGGTCCCTCACAAATGTGCTCCTGGATAATTTTCTCAAACAGCTTCCCTAGGACCGAGGTAAGACTAACGGGCTTGTCGTTTCTTGGGTCCTCCTTCCTCCCTTTTTTGAAAATGGGGACCCACTGGCCCTTTTCCAGTCCTTTGGCACCTTGCCAGAGCACCATAGTGCATGAATGTTCGTAAAGCTGTGCCAGAGGTCCTACAATGATCTCTGCAGCACTCTGGGGTGGAGATCATCAGGACTTGCTGATTTGAACATGTCTAGTCCCAGCAGAAGTTCCTTGACTAGGTCCTCACTGATCCTGGGCCTGGCAGCACCTCCACCTGGTCCCTGCTCAAAAAAATGGAGGCAAAGAAATTGTTAAAGAGGTTAGCTTTGTTATCTGGTGTAACCACCAGATTTCCTAGTCTGTCCTGCAGAGGCCCTACATTACCCGGTACCTTCTTTTTACCCTCTCTGTATTTAAAAAAGAACTTCTTGTTATCTTTGATCCGGGTCACTAGTCCCAATTCCATCTCCGCCTTAGCCATCCTAACAACCCCCCTACAGTCTTGAGCAATGGGAGTATAATCCTTCTTGATGATGGCCCCTCCCTTCCATTGGGTGTACACCTCCTTTTTAGCTTTAAGACATTCCTGGATGCTTTTGGTGACCCATGTGGGCTTTTGAGCACTCTTGCCCCCTTTGATCCGTGTTGGGATTACCTCTCTTTGGGCTTGGAGGATCATCTCCTTAAGGAATGACCACTCTTCTTGGACTCCCAACTCCCCTCCCCTCCAGGACCTCAGTGCCTCCCTGACTAGTCTCCTTACCTCATTGAAATCCTCCCTCCTGAAGTCTAGGGCTGTTGCCTTAGAGGCTCAGAGACTGGGCACTAGCTCAACCCTTCAATTTTACCCATGAGCTGTGGCCTGTGGAGGGCTGTGCTAGTGCTGAGCCTCTAGGCCAACGGTTTGAGACTAGATCATGACATATAGTACACACATGCTTCCTCACAAAAAGAAAAGACACAGCCCTCCATAAATGGGGTGCATATCAGCAGCGAAGTTGATGTTCTTCTCTGGAATAGAAGCATGGAGACACAATGTTGCAAAATGGCTTCCCCTTCCTTCTGGAACAGCAAGCAAGCAGGGGATGGAGTCAAGTCTTAACCCTTTCACAGCTGCTAATGATTTTCCAGTAGCTTTTGGCTGAGCACTGGTGCCAATTTGTAGTGGCCTGTGAAAAGGTTAAGACTACACCTTTGCCTTGCTTGCCTGATGTCTCATAGAAGAAGCAGCCATTTTGCAGCACAGTCTGTCCCCAGATAAGCCAGCCTTAGGCCACAAAATCTACCTTCCAAAAACAAAGTGCATGTCTTATGTGGGGTGGGGAGTGCATGCGGGAAAATATGGTAGGAATGAGTGCTGATGGATTCAGTCTGATTTAAGTGAGAGCAGGCTATAGCACTGAAATACCACAATGCTCCACTCTGCAGAGTGACTTGTACGTACATTCACAAAACCCTGACCTTCTATCTGATCTCAACTCACCCCTTTCTGGACCAGTGCCAATTTTGGTGGAAATCATGGCTGTTTCTTTACTACATCTCTTAAATCCACCTGGCCCCCCAAATGCTCGTTTGCTCTTTATATGTGGAAATCATACCATGGCAACTAAATTAGTGCAGAAGCATATCAAAGCCCATGCTATCATCACACGTCATTCAACAATCCCACTGCACAGTGTGAGGCCTTGTATTCCTATGAAGTAGTATGTGTGCAGGAAGGTGCTGTTGATACATAAAGAGTAGGCAGGTGTTCTGGTAAAAACTCTCTCTCAGCAGTCTCCATCTAAGCTTCACTATCTTAAATGAGCTGCCTTTTACTCTGTCTGAATGCCCAATTTCTATGTATTCTTTATAGAAATGAAAGAAGCCCCAGGTACCTTGAATAATCATCATGAAGTACCATTGATGGAACAAAGTAAGTGAGAAGAAAATCAGAACAAAAAAAAAACAAATTTTGGAGGAAGTTCAAAAGTGGAAAATCAGCTGAATAAATGACATTTTGAAGGTAGGGGGAGAACCATATACCTCAAATAGGTTCAAATTTCACCCCTGTATTAGGCTCAATAGGAAATTAATATTTCACAGTGGGACACTACAATATAAACAATAAAAAACAGGCTCGGGCTTTAAAAATCTTTAGTCTGCATCACTGATACCAATGAATTTGGGAAGGATGCAAGCCTGTCTCCGTTGCTATGGATCCACAATTCAAAAAGGATGTGGAGAAGCTTGAGAGGGTCCAGAGGAGAGCCACGCGCATGATCAGAGGTCAGGAAAACAGATCTTACGATGACAGGCTGAGAGCCATGGGACTCTTTAGCCTGGAAAAGCGCAGGCTCGGGGTGATCTGATGGCCACCTATAAGTTTATCGGGGTGACCACCAGGATCTGGGGGAACGTCTGTTCACCAGAGCGCCCCAAGGGATGACGAGGTCGAACGGTCACAAACTCCTGCAAGACCGCTTCAGGCTGGACATAAGGAAGAATTTCTTTACTGTCCGAGCCCCCAAGGTCTGGAGCAGTCTGCCAGCGGAGGTGGTTCAAGCACCTACATTGAACACCTTCAAGAGTAAATTGGATGCTTATCTTGCTGGGATCCTATGAACCCAGCTGACTTCCTGCCCTTTGGGCAGGGGGCTGGACTCGATGATCTCCCGAGGTCCCTTCCAGCCCTAATGTCTATGAAATTCTATGAAAATTGGATTCCTTGTTTTTTATGTGGGGTATAATGCACATGGCTGTCATGCTAAAGATGTCCTTTTGCTGCTCAGGCAGTGCCAAAGAAGGTAGGAATAGGCCCTTGGGAACATGCATGATAGAGAGGGTCTTCCCTCAGACACAAACTTGTGCCTACCTTTCTTCTGGCCCTCAGAGAAGATCAGTTCAGAGCTGCTGACCTGCAGGAAGGATTCAGGAAAGGAAAGGGTAAGGAAACCAAAGGATAGGAACAGGGTAAGGGCAACACTGCTTTGGGGTCATCTTCATGAGTAAGAGAAGACTGAGAGGTGACTTGATAGTATGTTGGGGTGAGCGCCAAGACCTAGGGGAGGAACTCTTTAGGAAGGCACCCCTTGGAAGGACAAAGACCAATGGGCACAAGATAATAGAGGGAAAAATTAGACGGGACATAAGGAAAAACTTCATTTCCATAAGGGTATCTAGAATCTGGAACATGCTCCCAGCAGACATGATGCAGAGGTGGTCAAGAGGAGGCTGGACAAGCACCACGTTGAGCTCGTTTGAGCCCAATAACCTCCTGCCCATGGCAAGGGACCGAACTTGATGATCTTGCAGGTCTCTTCTGGTCCTTCGCGCCTATGATTCATCAGCCCATCAGGCACACCAGAGATCAAGGTCTCAAGAGCAGCAACTGGTAAGAGAAACCCTGGAACATCTTCAAAGGCATACTTCCAGGTTGGAAGCACACCTGTGAGCGCAGTTGGCAGGGCCTGCTGGTGAATGGTGGGGCTAGGATACATCACTGTAGATAACTCATAGCATATCGCAGTCCTGTACTTGGGGAAAGGAGAATTGGACCCTCACCAGAAGGACACCTGCAGAGAGTTGAATGAAATGATTCATGAGGTCCTTCTATGATTATGGGTCAGCTCCTAAATGACCTTTTGGGGTAGGAAGGAGCAAGAATTATCCCACTATTACCGACTCCGGAGTTTCTCGCATCTTTACCAAAGAATTTCTTATGATGGCAGATAGGATAACGGACGAGACAGGGCACTGTTCCAAACCTATTCCTCTTTTTTTGGCCAGACCTGCCTTCTACCAAGTGGCTGGTGACTGATGAAGGTAATTCTCTGCCTCACTTGACTTCTGCCTATTCACAAATGTCGAGGGCAGCATTTGCTTGTGGAAGCCAGATGCTTTTTTTCCCTTCCCTCTCCTCTTTTCACAGCCCATTATCAAAACTGCAGTGAAGGGCAAATTAAGAATGAGCTCATCCAAACCTTATAATAGCTCAGGCAGCTCTTTCCAGATGAAGACATGCACTTATCCTCATCTTCTCCAAGCTAAAGGATTATCGGAGCTGTTGAGGAATTTTTTTTTGACAAAGCACTTTTTGCTGATTTGCTAAAAAAAAAAAATAAGGTTTCAGGAGAATTTGCCTGTTACAAGAAAAATTTCAATGGGAAGATGTTCTTGGGTCCAGCATGGACTTTCTGGTCAAAACTGGGCTGGATGCTAGGCATTCAAACATCCAATAGCCAGGTGGGTAAGGCAATATAACATAAACGTGAGTAAACTCAGGTTCAAATCCACGTCCTTTCTAGTTCAAACCAGGGACCTGAAATCTTGTGGTTGATAAGTGGCCTATTTAGGAATTTAGTAAAAGCCAGGGTAGATTTGTATCTTATAGACTAAACAAAGTAGATTGTGTGTGTATATGTGCATGCATGCACACACACACAAGCTTTCATGGGCTGAACCTCACTTCACCAGATGCTGTGAAAGGACATGCACAAACCTTTAAGAAGGGGATAAAAAATTGAATACAAAAGACAGAAGAGAGGAGATGATATAGCTGTTCCAGGATAGGACTCTCTCAATATCTTCTTCAGCTAATTAAAACATTTTTACTGATTAAATATTCATTAAGCTAGCAAGACTGAGACTAGGTTGTCCAGTGATGAAGCAACTCGTCTGGATATTTAGGTAAAACAAGTTTGCGCTCGAATGAATCTGTTTTCCAAGACCAAGCCATGGTTTTAATCATTCTTGAGGACAAAACATACTGTCACTGGGTCCCTTGAGGTGGTAGATATATTCCATTTTGCTTAAATTTAGAGTAGATCCTTAAATGCCAGATACTTGCCCAGATACTTGAGGATGGGGATAAAGTTTACTATCATGAGTAATTCCAGTAGCCAGAGAAGTAGGGTTGGATAAGCTCTTCACTGTTTGCTGGATGAGGACAAAACCTGAAATCGGATCAGTTCTGCTTGGTTTCGTGGCACATTTTGCACTGCTCTCTCCATATGACATCCACACCTAACACTTTCTCATTTTGCTCTTTGGCGCCTTGTCAACGTCCAATGGAAGGTGATGAAACAGGATTAGATTTTTACATTTGCACTATCTAGTTCAACTTGCTGTTGAATTAAATTCTGTGCTGCATGCTGAGCCCCATGATCTCAACATTATCAGCACAAAGCAACTGTAGGTTTGGAGCTGTTTCAAAAGGGGAATATTTCAAAAGGACAACAGCTTTTCTATTCTCATTGCTACTGTGGATAAGCCAGGAAGGTACAAAATGTAGCAAAACCACTCCTATTTTAACACTGCAAAGCAGGGAAACATTGCCTTTTTGAAGCAGCTCCAAGTCAGAGATCATAGAAAATTAGGTTGGAAGGGGCCTCAGGAGGTCATCTAGGCATCTGTGCATGTAGATGCCCATACCCTATGTTCAACCGAGATAACCACTGCTCAGACCATAGGTCCACCTTGCCAAGTCTCCTGTGGCACAGAGAAGATGCTGAATTGGCGAGTGAATTGGGTCCAACAAGGGTTTTTTCCACTGTTTCTCTCTCATTTGCAGTCTCCAGCATTGAAGCCCTAACAGGGACCCCTGACTCTACTGCTCAATAGCTACGGATGGCCCTTTCCTCCAAGAATCGGCCCAATCCCCTTTTTGAATCTGGTTAAACTGTCAGCTCCCATAACATCTGGTTGCCACACTTTAGTGACTCGCTGGGTGAAAAAGAGCTGCTTTTTGTTAGTCTTAAAAAGCCTACTCACTAATTTGCATTTTGTAATCCCCAGTTCTTGTATTGTGAGAGAGTCAATAATAAATCCCAATTGACTGTCTCTTCACCATTTAATATTTTAAACCCTTATGTCCCTCCTCAAGTGTCTCTCTTCTAAAGTAACTAGGCTTAGCCTCTTTAGCCACTCCTCGTACAGAAGACCCTCCATACTGTCACTAATGGGCATTTATACGCACACTTTTTCACACCGGCAACACGCCGGAGATTCGATGCGTCACAGCAGACTTGATGAATTGAGCCCGCTCTGCACGCGAGCTGGCACGCACCGCGCTGCATCGCATGCAGTTGCTTAAGTGGCAGAATGTGCATCAGTGTGGTGAAAGTGGCGGTGGCGTGCTTTTGAATGAAAACACCTTCAATGTGTTGTAGTTCCAAAGTGGACCGCCGCCGTTTTCTGTGAGCTGACGCGCATCTCGCCACTTACACGACTGCATGCGTCACGGCACGTGTGTATGTAAAAGTGCCCCTTGTGCCTTTCTTTATACCTCCTCTAGCTCTTCTATTCCCTTTTTGAGGTACGGAGACCAGAAACAGACATAATATTCAAAGTGTGGACAAACCGTGAATTTATAAAAGGGCAGAACAGCACTTCCTGTTTTGTTCCCAATTCCCTTCTTAATAAATCCGAGCATTTTGTTTGCTTTTCTAACAGCTGCTGAGCACTGAGATGATTTTTTTTGAAAACTGGCCATAACGACTCCCAGATCTCTTTCCTGTGTGGTAACATCGAATGTAGGGCCCATCACAGTAGATACAGTCTTGGGTATTGTGCATCCCAGGTGCATCACTTTACACTTATCTACACTACATACCTCCTACCCCTTTTGTTGTGCTAAATAGCAAAAGATAGGGGGTTTTTTTGTCCAAAGAGCTAACAGATGGAAGACCATGGCTTGGTCAAGGTCAAAGCAGGTCAGTAGAAGAAACAGGAAGGAAAGCCCATCGTCCTATCTCCAGGAGACTATCTGCTGGACCACGTCACACCTCCTTCTGTTCCCCTGTGCTGGATCTCTTTAGCTAACAAAAATGCAAAGCATTACTGGCCCCTGATCGTTTCCATTCATTATTTGCCTCATTCTTATCTGAAGTTGTTTTCTTTCTTCTTGGAAATGCTTCCTGTGAATTTCAGTCATTTTTAAATGAGGATGATAATAATAATACCATCTTTATGGTGAAGAGGACAGAACAAGATTGGAACGGAGCCTGGGAAAATTTTAATTGTTTAATTACGAGTGGAATTTATTGTGATAAGGATGAAGAAAAAGAAAAAAACAGCTTGTATTTTTAGGCCAAAAGTCATTCAAGCACATGAACTTTTATTAGTTCCCCTGTTCTTTGTCGGCAAAAAGTTCAGAATATTTTAAGATATGCTGAGAGCATTGAAACAACTTCCACAAAGTGAACACATGATGAGAGATGAGAGAACATGTTGATTAGATGATTTGATATTTTTATTTAAAAAAAAAAAAGATGATTCTGGCTGGATGCAAGTCATATCCCCACATAATCCTTGGCGGAAAAGCTAAATTTCCACTTCCAAGCATAGACCTCACACATGCCTTGTTTGTTTCTGAAATATCACCTGCCAGATCTTGTATAAACAGGGATCATTTTTAGTGGGACTTTCCACCATGACCTTATGTCATAAAAAATAGCTACTCTGAGGAAGTTCAGGTGGCATCAACTATCCAAAAAATTTAAATTCACCTACCTGACCATGAAGGTAGTTCCTAAGATGGAGTAAAAGGGAAATTTCCCCTATAAAAATGAAGATTATATGGAAGAAAAGCACTCTTTTTTAGGCCAGTATTGAGAATATTAGAAGCCAGGGAACCCTTCTTTCCCAGACAATCTACTGAGGATGTGGCTGGGATCACTGGTTATTTCAGGTCAACCAGTTAGTTTCAGACATTATAAGTTCTGGCCAAGCTTCCATTGTCTGGTTTCGAATGAACAAAATCCAAATACTAAGATCCTTGGACACGACATAGAAGAGGTCTGAATGCTTTCTGCCACTAGTTTTCTGTTAAATTTATTAGAGGGATACTGCCATCTCATCTTTTTCATTGGTGTGGGCATATACAAGGGTATGTGTTTGAGGATAGGGAGGGGACATAGCACTATTAAAAGTTTCATGGGCAAGAACACCTAAAGCCCATCTACATTCAGGAGATGCTCCTGGATTATGAAGAAGTGTTAAATCAAAAGCGGCTGTTGTGTTTAATTTAACCATCCCCTCTGTGTTAATGCTGTAGAATGATTGAGTATTACTGTGTGATGGCAACCCCATAATTTGCAGTAACAGCAGGATATAAGGGGGAAATTTTAAAATATTCCACAAAGACAGACAGACAGATATACAGCAAGAGGTATTACTGCCTGCCTTAGAAAACTTCCCTGGTCAAGGGTCTAAGGTTACAAAGGATATGTAGGGTGATCTTCTATTACCATTTGATCACCTAAATGGCCATTAGGTTTAATGACAAAGGGCACTGGCAGATGTTACATTTATGGCACATGTTACTCACACCATAAATTACAACATGCCACATGTTCAGCCAATTTATGGTGCCATAAAATGGCACACCCGCCACAAAAATGTAGAACAGAGGTTCCCAATCTGTGGTATGTGTACCAAAAGTAGACAACCTGTCATTGGTACACATTAACAGATTTATTATAATTACTTTATACGACAAAAATTTGCTGGTGGTTCTTAAGGGTGACTGGAAATATTTGCTGGTGGTACTTCAGGTTGTATCATTCTGAATTGATGGTGTGCAATCTGTCAAAGTTTGGGAATCGCTGATGTAGAACATCTTTGTAGCTGGTTTGTTTGGTGCCTCAAACTAAATGCATGGCAGGTATTCTAGATGATCAAGCAGTAGTAGACTCTAGACCATGAACTGGAGATAACATGCTACCTTCAGATTTACAGACATCTAAGTCCTTCAGTGACTAGGTCCATGTACCCTCTTGGCTAGACTACTTATTGAGACAGAGGACTTAGATTTACAAGGAACTGGCTCCCCTATAATTTCTCCTAGTTCAAACGTGAATTTAGACTCCCAGTTCAACATGATCATCTAGTGTATTATTTCAATAATGTGATCATTTAGACCCACTGATCTGTTAAACTGATCTAGCTGTGGCCTTCACTTGATCGTTACCTCATTCCATCATTAGTAAGCTTAGGGTTATTGTATTAGATGGACTCAGTGATGTGCTAGCAAAGGTATTTATCTGTTTGTTCATAAGGATACCCAGGGCTAATTTATTCCATACAACAAGAGAGATGAGAACAATAAAGGCCATTTTAAATCAAGATACTAAATGAAGCCACTTAGTTTTTCCCCATCCCTCCAAACGAATACCTTACGCTATTCATATAATTAAATGTCAATTTGCCACAATCTTGAAAATGGGTGTCTCTTCTATGACAGAGTCTTTGAGGCCCAAAAAATCTACCTCGCCGTGTTTCAGGGGGGTGAAAGCATCCTTGTCATGGGCCCTGCCTGCTCTGGCTCTGTTAAAGTTATCACCCTACCATCATCACTCTACCAACATAAGAGGGAGAAGTCTCCAGAGCAGCAGTAAGGGATGACATCTTTGAGGCTTTAATGCCTTGTTTCCAGGTTTAGTGTACATGAAGTGGAGCAGATGGGTGGGGATACACGGTGTTATTGTGCGTACCCTAGAATAAAAGTCGCACTTATGCACCCAGCAGGGAATATCAGCTCCCAGCCCAATCCTATCCCCTCCTCCTGGCCTTGTTCTAATTGCCATACTGCCTGTGATAAGGGTTAGATCTCAGGAAAAACTTCCTGACCCTTGGACAGCTGAACAGTAGAACAAACTTCCCAGGGAAACCATGCAATCTCCTTCACTGGAGATTCTTGGGATGAAGCTGGGAAGGAGAAGTGAGAGCTCAGGGGGGATTTGGTGGCTGCCTATAGGTATATAAGTGGTGCCCATCAGGAACTGGGAGAACATCTGTTCACCAGAGCATGCTAACAGAAGACAAGGTCTAATGGTCACAAACTCTGGGAAGACTGTTTTAGGCTGGACATAAGAAAAAACTTCTCTACTGTCCGTGTCCCCAGGGTCTGGAATAGACTCCCCACAGAAGTGGTGCAAGCACTTACTTTGGACAGTTTCAAGAAACACTTGGACGGCTATCTTGCTGGGGTCATTTGACTGCAGCTGACTTCCTGCCCCTTGGGAAGGGGGCTGGACCTGATGATATTGCAAGGTCTAGTCTTAATGTCTATGAAATCTAAGGCATTTTTCTGGGATGGGTTAGAAAGCGTGAACTGTGCATTGAGGCAAAGGGTTGGACTAAATGAGCCTGCAGAACAGAAGACCAAAGGGGATTTGTCTGCAGAAGAGAAGACTGAAAGAGGATTTGATAGCAGCCTTTAACTACCTGAAAGATGCTTCCAAAGAGGATGGAGCTGGACTGATCTCAGTGGGGGCAGATGACAGAACAAGGAACAACACACTCAATTTGCAGCAAGGGAAGTTCAGGTTGTATATTAGGAAAAACATTCTCTCAAGGAGGGTGGTAAAACACTGGAACAGGTTACCCAGATACGTAGTGGAGTCTCCGCCCTTGGAGGTTTTCAAAACCCAGCTAGACAAAGCCTTGGCTGGGATGATGTAGTTGAGGCTGGTCCTGGTTTGAGCAGGGGGTTGGACTAAATGTGGCCTCCTGGGGTCCCTTCAACCCTCATTTCTAAGAGTGTATGAGCACTGAGGTTCCTTCCCACTCTAGGATCCCACAAAGCCCATGAGAGTGACAAGGTTGAGGAGGTGGTAGAGGACCAGGGTGGACAAACTGCCCAGTAAAAAAAAGTTCTACGTGGAAAGGAAAGCACACACCCCTTTTATTGTGTCCCCCCTGCCTCTTCTGCTAGAGTCCCACTTCCATTCATGAGGCTGGGAAGTGGACAACTAATGACTGTGGCCCTTCCTCAGTCAGTGAGAAGAATTCAATAGTAATCTCTTGGCAGGGGTTTAATTCAGTGGGTTTTCTCAGCCTTTGCTAACGGCCAGTCTCTCCTTCAGCTGAAGACTGCTCAGTTAACCCCACATCCTCCCCCACAGGTCTCCTAATCAGTCGTCATTAGAGATTGGCTGACACCCTGACACACATCAATGATGATAACACTGTGAGTCCTTATTCTCTGTATATAAACACCCAGGCTCATGTGCAGTCTGTCGAAGTTTTTGGCTGCAGTGACAGACCCAGAAGACAGGTCCTTCCTGTAGTGAGGTAGCTATGGGTATGTCTCCCCAGCCTTCCCTGTCCCCTCGAACCATTCCTACTTGCACACATCCAACCCAGAAATGCAGCCAAGAAGATGTTTTAGGAGGACCTCCTGGTGATTGCTCTGGACACCTCTGTCTCCAGTGCACTGACAGCTTCTCTATGGAATCAGAGAATCATAGAAAACATGGGTTAGAAGAGACCTCAGGAGGTCACATCTAGTCCAACTCCCTGCTCCAAGCAGGACCAGCCACAACTACATCATCCCAGACAAGGCTTTGTTGAGCCAGGTCTTAAAAACCGTCCAAGGATGGAGACTCCACCACATCTCCAGGTAGGCTGTTCCAGTGCTTCACCATCCTCCCAGTGAGAAAGTTTTTCCTAATATCCAACCTCAACTTCCCTTGCTGCAACTTGAGCCCATTGCTCCTTGTCCTATCACCTGCCCCCACTGAGACCAGTCCAGCTCCATTCCCTTTGGAAGCACCCTGCAGGGAGTTGAAGGCCATCATTCAGTGGATGCATTTACCCGTGATGCTTAACTGTGCATTAGCATAGTTTACTGCGAAGTAAGCATGTAGATCTACATGTGAACGTCCTTATTATGCAGTAAACCACCCTAATTCTGAGTACATTTGCTACCTGCAAATGCAAGTAACAAATATACTCAAGATTGGTAGTGACACAGTAGCGCTTATGTAGATGCTTGACTGGGAGCAAAATCTGCTCCTGGTCAGCCACTAGGGAGCAGAAGATAGCTCCCTGCCCCCAGGAGCTGCTGGCTGCTGGGGCAGGCTCTGCCACAGGAGCCCGGGCAGGGGTGACATCCTCCTGCCCTGGCAGCAAGCCAGTTGTTGCAAGGTCACAGTTGGGGAGCAGGGGCTGTGAGGGGAACAAGACCCCATCCTGCTCCCTCCCCAGCTCTGGGCTCATAGACCTGAGCGGGGAACAAGATGCCCAGCCTCTGTGAAGAATGCAGGGTGAGGGCTGGGAACTAGCCTGGTCAGGGACAGGTCCCAGCCCCAAACCCCAATTGATTGATCAAGGCACAGGGTTGGAAGGAGCTGCAGGGGTGGGGTAGGTCCCAGCTTCTTGCCCTGATCTCCCAGTGGGGCAGCTAGCAGCTCCTTTGCAGCTCTTTCCAAGTCCCCTGCCCCTAATTAGGAAGCCAGGGCCAGAAGCTTCCTGCTGTCAGGGCAGGGGGATGTTGTCCCCACCCCAGAAGCATGTAGCTCCCTGGGGCCAGGTGACAGCTGTCTCCTGGCCCAGTGCTCCCTGCCAGCCCCTGGGCTAGCAGCCAGAAGGAGTCTAGAGCTACCCTTGGTGGCAGCAGGGGCCCATTGCAGGGCAGCAGGAAACTTGGTTCAAAGAGCAGCAAATATTCTCCCTAATCTCTGCATGTGTAGACGCCTGCCTGAAAATGCTTACTCCAGAGTATTTTACAACAGAGAAATTTAGTCTGGATCAGATGCATGTGTAGATGCACCTAGCAAACCCTGAATACCCTCTAGAAAAGTTTCAGTATTGCATTTCGAAGTCTGGCACATATGACCAGGGCTTGGTAAAAACTGCTCCTCTCCAAGAGTGCTGCAAAAGCTGTCTTGACAAACCCCGGAACCGATCTGACACACGATGCTGTGGCTAACAAGTCAACTCTCCCTGCCCTGTGGGATGCATCTACACTGCAGTCCCTGCAGGTCAAGCAGGGACTCCAGTTAGTAGTATAGCCCAGCTAGTAGTGCTAGTGGTTTAGCTGTAGTGGCAAAGTACTCAGGGCAGGCTGTATAGCCCACCCAAGAAGCTGGGTAACCTGTATAGCCCAATATGACTTGGTGACGTGCTAGCACAAAGCTTCAGGCATCATAACTTTCCCTGAGTTTCACTAGGATAAATTAGCTGACAGGCAGCTCTGTGCTGCTGGGGCTGGAGCGTTACCCATGCCCAGGCTAGCTCATTAAGTTGGCTTGAGTGTCTAATTCTCTTCAACTTTCATATTCCCTGGATCCAGTACCAATAATGTGAACCCCAACTGAGACCCCTGTGTGTTCATCTCAACAGAGTTGCATTCAGGTGGGATCTGTAATGAAATGAAAACAACCTCGTTATCCTCTCATGGTTAGAAGGCTTCTCCTGTCCACTGAACTGGTTACCATCAATAAAAGTAGCAGAGCCAATGTCACAAAAGCAATTAAGCACCTATTTCTGTACCCTTCCACAGTCACAGGCTCCATTTCAGTTCAGATGAAGTTAATTAGCAACACTGCCTTCTTGGCTTATGCTACTTGCCTGGCCATAAAACCTTCCAGTCCTGGGGGCTGTTTCTGTTTTGCCCACTAATTATCTGGATTATGTTTGGTGCATTCCATACCTGGAGCATGTTGGATTTATTAACCCTTTGGTGGCACTTAGTGGGGAAGGAGTCTGGCTCACACAATGGTAAAGGAGGAGAATGAGTGCACTGTCAATGTCCTGCTGCCACAAAGGTAAGTACACTCAAGAGATCCAAGGCAGAGGGCTAAGCCCCATCCTGCACCCTGCTACAGAGGAAAGCAAGAATCCTCATAGCTTATACCAATCTCACCATGGGGCAAAATACCTCCCTGACACCAAACATGGTGATATGGTTGATGTTAGGGCACATATATTAGATCCAGAGGGCACAACAACAGCAATAAGAGAGACAGAGGCATGAAACTCAGGCTTGTTCCAGACTCATGTCTTTAGTCGACTCCTCTCTGAGTGGGTACCTGGTCATCAGGCATGCGGGCCTCATCCCTATGCAGTATGACAACAACTACAGACCTTGCTATGCCATAATCTCTCTAGCCTAAACTTGGCACTAATCTTGGCTGTTAGTTTTAGACCAGGAGTGTTTACAGCAGCTGAGGGTTGGGTTTTGGGAGATAACTACAGCTAGGAGCTGGCTAAGAAGCCAAGTCACTGGGCATCAAGAAAACGTGCTTCTCTAAAGATCTCCTGCAGTGGACCTGGGAAGTATATGGTGCCCCTGGCAGACATTACATTTAACATGCGATTAGCCATCTAATTGAGTGTAACCTGGCTATATGTTCAGCCAATTAGTAAGGGGAAGACGAGGGTGGAGGAAGCCTTGGACTGCCAAACCAAGCAACACCCACAAGTACAGCCCAGCCTAGACTGATGAGCGGAACAGGGTAATGCTGAAAGTAGGGGCCCAGTGCACACATCCACAGGAGGTCTCAAATGCCTCTACACAAACGCTCGTAGTATGGGAAAGAAGCAAGAGGAACTTACCCTCCTGCTAGCTGACACCAACCCAGACATAGTGGCATTCATTGAAACGTGGTGGGACCCAACGTGTGACTGGGTGGTGAATATCAAGGGCTATAGGCTGTACAGGAGGGACAGGATAGGGAGGAAAGGCGGGGGCATGGCGCTCTACATTAAGGAGGAAGACACATCCTCATCAATTAGCAAAGAATCAGAGGAGGGGACACGGAGGTGCTCTGGGTTAGAATACAAGGCAGTTGAGGGGAAAGAGACTTAACAGTGGGGGTCTACTACAGACCTCCTGACCATGGGGAAGAGCTAGCCCAGGAATTCTTAAGTCAGCTCACGGAGGTAGTTAGGTCAAAGGATGTGGTCATCATGGGTGACCTGAACTTTCCAGACATCTGCTGGGAAGAGCAGTCAGCCACGTCTGACCACTCACGTAGGCTCCTAGCCCAAATGCAGGACCTCCATCTAACCCAGGAGGTGCACAGCCCCACCAAGGGAGATGCCTTGTTGGACCTGGTGCTGGCCACTGGCGATGACCTGGTGAGGAGGCTGCGGGTGCTCGACCACCTGGGCGACAGTGATCATCACCTGCTGGAGCTCACCATCCAGTGCAAGGTGGCAAAGGCTGGCAGCAAGGCAGCAGCCCTAGATTTCAGGGGGGCGGACTTCAATGAGCTAAGGAGAATAGTTGGGGAAGCACTGAGGTCCCAGAGGGGAGGGGAGCCGGGTGTCCAAGGAAAGTGGTCGCTCCTCAAGCCCAAAGAGAGCGTAATCCCAACACGGATCAAAGGGAGCAGGAGGGTGCAAAAGCCCCCATGGCTCGCCAAGAGCATCCGGGAATGTTTCCTAGCTAAAAGGGAGGCACACACCCAATGGCAGGGAGGGGCCATCCCCAGGGAGGACTACACTGCTGTTGCTTGGGGATGCAGGGGGGGCAGGGAGGCCAAGGCGGAGATGGGACTGGGACGAGCTTCCCAGATCAAGGACAACAAGAAGTCCTTTTTTAAATACATAGGGGGAAAAAAGAAGGTACCAGGTACCATGGGACCCCTGCAGGACACACTGGGAAATTTGGTCGTGACACCATCTGACAAAGCTAACATATTTAACAATTTCTTTGCCTCTGTTTTCCTGAGCAGAGACCAGAACAATCACCCCCCCCAGACCCCCTTACACCCCAGGGAGGTGCATCTAGGCCAAGGGTTAGTGAGGAACTAGTCAGGGAACTTCTGGCAGGACTGGATGTATTCAAATCAGCTGGTCCGGATGATTGGCACCCTTGAGTACTGAGGCAATTGGTTGTGGTCATTGCGGGACCCCTGGAATGGCTTTATGAGCACTTGTCATTGTCGACCTGGAGGGATGTGGGCAGTGGGGTCCCCCAGGGCTCGGTCCTCGGGCCCGCACTGTTCAACATCTTCATCAGTGACTTCGACGAGGGGGTAAATAGCACCCTGTTCAAATTTGCTGATGACACTAAGATGTGGGGGGATGTGGGCATGCTAGAAGGGAGGAATAGGCTGCAATTGGACCGGGACAGGTTACAGGGGTGGGCAGATGAGAACAGGATGGGATTCAACACTGACAAGTGCAAGGTGCTGCACCTGGGGAGGAAGAACCAGCACCATACCTACAGGCTGGGGAACTCCCTTCTCAGCAGTGCAGAGGCAGAAAAGGATCTTGGAGTTGTCATTGATGCCAAGATGAACATGGGCCGGCAGTGTGGGGACGCGTCAGGAAGGCCAACCGTACCTTGTCCTGCATCCACAGATGCATCTCGAGCAGGTCCAAAGAGGTGATCCTCCCCCTCTATGCGGCACCGGTCAGGCCGCAGCTGGAGTACTGCGTCCAGGTCTGGGCACCGCACTTCAGGAGGGATGTGGACAGCATGGAGAGGGTCCAGAGGAGGCCACTCGCATGATCAGGGGACAGCAGGGCAGGCCCTACAAGGAAAGGCTGTGGGACCTGAACCTGTTCAGCCTCCACAAGAGAAGGCCGAGGGGGATCTTGTGGCCTGTTACAAACTAGTCAGGGGGGACCAGCAGGCATTGGGGGAGTCCCTGTTCCCCCAAGCACCGCCAGGAGTGACCAGGAATAACGGCCACAAGCTGACAGAGGGTAGATTTAGGCTAGATATCCGGAGGCGACTTCACAGTCAGGGCAGCTAGGATCTGGAACCAACTTCCAAGGGAAGTGGTGCTGGCTCCTACCCTGGGGGGCTTTAAGAGGAGGCTGGATGTACACCTTGCTGGGGTCATTTGACCCCAGTACTCTTTCCTGCCATGGCAAGGGAGTCAGACTCGATGATCTGCTCAGGTCCCTTCCGACCCTACAATCTATGAAACTATAAAACTATGAAGGCAGCAAAACCCCAATCAAGCCACAAAGTTACACAAAAAATGTGTAATAATTTTGTGGCTGGTTTCCATTGTGTCTTAAAATAAATGTGTGGCAGGCTAGACTCCACAGGGGCTGGAACAGACCCTGTTGGCCAATGGTCAGCTGATTATCAGTTGGCTCTTGGGATCCCACTGGAGCTTGAACCAGCCCTGTGAGGTCTTTGGTGAGCTGACAATCAGCTGATTTTTGGGCACCTCTGCTGGTGCCAAGCCAGCCCAGGATCACAATCCCAGGATCCCCTTGCACTGTCAAGTAGGAGTGATCCTGAAGCCCCTAATCATGAGTCATACTTGCTGGGATGAGGTATCAGATCCCGTCATGTCTTTAAACGCTAGCCTGAATTACCTGTTTGCCATCCAGCCTCCAGCAGCAATCAGACCTAGTCATTTCCAGACATTTCAGGGGAAAGTGCCTCCTTTTCCCACAAGAACCCACTTCAAAACGGATAATTATGAAACAATCTACCCAGAGGTTTGTTCCATTGATTTGAACAGATGCCCCATCAAGCAAGGTAGGCCAATGGGGTTCACATCGCATTCCCAGGGAAGGATGAACACACCCGGCTGCCCATTAGAAATGCAGAGGTGAAGCTGCCCCGGGGATATTCCCTGAAGCTGCTTTCAAGACTTCAGTCACCAGTGGCTACAGGGCTCTGACTCCATTGCTTCATTTCCCAGTCTTGGCATGTGCATGGGGGGGAGGTGCCTGGAGACATCTCCTTTGGACATGCCAAGAACATAACCCAAAAGTCCTTGTACTGTGTCCCAGCAGGGAATGAAGGATGCGACCATTTCAAAGCACAATGGTTTCTTTTTTCAGGCCCAAAGGGGAACTGCCTTTAGTCCTCACACCATTCCCAGGGAAAAGGGAAAGAGCTGACCTCTTCCAAGGCCATGGCAAATTTCAGCTTAGCATTAAAAAAAAAAAGTTACTTGGAGCTCTTTCCTGTAAGGATGGAAAATGCAGTAAATTACCCTGGCTCTCTCCAGTCCATTGAAACCATTGGGTCTTTGTGGTGTTTAATCAAAAATAGCTCAAAGCCAATTAGCACTGGTTAGAAGCTAGCCTGGATACATATAAAGAACAATTTCATGAATGTTAATGACTGCTGTGAAGAGCTCCCCCTCGGGGGTGAGAAATCTCTGATTCCTGTCTGATCTGTCAAAAATGATTGTTAGGGTCATGGAGGATAATCTATTTGACAGCGCACAGCAGGCATCTGAGATCCAGTCTCCTCCGTCTCAGTGATTAGATACCCAGGCAAGTCACTTAGAGCTTTCTCCAAATTCCTACTGATGTATCAGTGAATGCCAATGCTATTTTTGATGGATCTTGGCCCACAGTCCCAAGGATATCTGCATATGGAAATTTGCAGCATGCACACAGCAAAAGATGCTGGTTCCCGGTGTGAAAAGTTGGGCATCCACTCCCTCTGTATAGTTTCCCCAGTTGTGGAAAAGGAATACGTGATAGCAATGCCCCTTTCCAAAGGCATCTGAATCAAAAGTAATGTGGGGAAGGGTGATGAGGAGATGGTCGAGTACTTTCTTACCTCGGTAGCCCTTTCTGTCAGCGTGAACATCAATGAGCACAGGATCCAGTGCATGAGTGCCTCCTTCAGGAAATTGCTTCAGGAGAGATACCACCAATGATGCCTCCGGAAAATCCTCTGCATCCAGTGGGAAGATCGCCACACAAACACCAGCGTTGTCGCTGAAGCTAATGCTACCAGCATTGAGTCGGTGGTCCTCAGGCACCAAACTTTGCTGGACCGGACATGAGTGTGGGTGCCTAACTCAGCTTGCAAAACAAGCGCTCTACTCCCAGCTCAGCTGCAGCTGGAGATCTTGTGAGGGCCAGAAATAATGTTACAAGGACACGTTGAAGGCACGGCTCAAGAAAACGGGTGCCGACTGACATCAAGGGGTGGGAGAAGAGACTGAGGGAACTGGGCTTATTGAATCTGTAGACAAGAAGACTGGGGGCGCGTGAGGGGGATTATATAGCAGCCTTCACCTCCTTGCAGCGGGGCTGCAAAGAGGCTGGAGCTGGGCTGCTCTCAGTGGGGGCAGATGGCAGGACAAGGAGCAATGGGCTCAAGCTGCAGCAGGGGAAGTTGAGGCTGGATATTAGGAAAAACTACCGCTAGGAGGGTAGTAAAACACTGGAATGTGCTCCCCAGAGAGGTTGTGGAGTCTTCATCCTTGGAGATTTTGAAGACCTGGGTAGACAAAGCCGCGCCTGGGATGATGTAGCTGGTCCTGCTTGAAGCAGGAGGGACTGCCAATGCTGACAACTCTTTAATGAATGAGAAGTGCTAGGTAGCCACGTCAGTAGATGGTTATTGTCACGATCTTGGATTGCCTTTCATTAAGCAGCATGGCAGAAGGATCGTAAGAGAAGAAGGGCACAACAAGGACAGGGCAAGTCCTACTCCGGGCGATGTATCCGAGAGGTGTTTATGAAGGCCAAGGTAGAACGCATCAGGTTGTGGATACCATGAGGTGGAGTTTTCCAAGTGGATGAGGGTTGTTTTTCATACTTTCCTAATTTTAAAATGTTAATCCCAGACCTGATCAAATAGTCTCAAGCACTGAAATAAGAAAGACAAAGATGGACGAGGAGGATTAGGAGGTAAATGAAGCTACAAGATCACGGAGCAAGGCAAAGGACCAGCTAGAAATTGAAATGAGGTCTCCCAAGTTTTAGTTCTGGCCCTTCAAACAATAGACCACCTTTTCTCTATCAGTGCACACCTGGGACCATGGATGGATATATTTGTGCTATGATAAGGAAGACAGGGTATGTATATTGAATTAACACGCTCTCACAGTGTGTGTAGATCAACAGGAAAGTTTCTGCCAGCCTAACTGCCGAAGTGGCTTGCTGTTTTCCTGCAGGGAATGCGTTGCAGTATAACTACTAAGGGTAAGCTGTAAAACCAGCACCGGCACATACTGCACCAGCACGCTGTATTTCCACTGTTAAGTCAAAGGACTGATTTGAATATTTCCACTGATGACAGCCAACAACCCTTCTCTTGGAAACCAGGGGCGTGCAATGACTGCACTTTAACAGAGGTCACGTACAGATGCAATGTGAGGAAATAGCTCTTGTGAGAAAGGGAATAGAAGGAATAAGAGAGAGAGCAAAGGAAAGGAAATAGAATAACAGAGAGAGCAATGGATGGCACTGGGGTACCATTGATTGCTACCGTTCAAAAACCACTCCCCCTCCATGTAGTCTGCACATGACAGTGGGGCATTACACGTGGGACCTTCCCCCCCCAAACCCACCGCTGGCCCTAACCTGCCTCTGCTCCATGCAGCCTGCGCCAAGTCCACCGGCCCCTCTCCTCACTCCTTTACATCCCAGTCAACCCTCTTCCTTCTCTTCTTCCTGGTGGTTTGGGTGCCAGCAAGAGCTCGAGCATCTTTGACAACACAGGAGCGAGGCTCCTTGTTCTTGCCCTGCCACCACAATGGTCCCTGGAACGGGAGTTTTCGGAGGGACAATTTGGAAGGTGAAACTAGTAAGCTTCCAAGAAGCGACGTGCTTGGGGACCGAATAACAGCTCCGACCACAAGTGCACAGCATGGCTGCAAGCAGGGCTCTTAATACAGATCCAGCTGCCACTCATCCATTCATTACAGAGCCCTGGGCATGGAAGAGTCCCCAGTAGCAAGGCATTGCAAGCTGCAGGGAAAGACTTGCTCAGCCTCCTACAACCCAGCTGGATACATGGGATTTTACTAGGCTGAATGGAAGCAGTGGCAAGTGCATGGTCCACTCCCCAATTTTTGGCTTGTTTTGCAAAAGGGGCTAATGCCCCTAGGCTTGTCAATGGAAAACTCTTCAGTAAAGCATTGATGTAGGCATTGGACTAAATCAGCAGGTTTCAGCTGCCGACTTCTCTCATAAGCTCTATCCAGCCTAGGCAAATGGCGATTTTTGAGAGTCTTCCAATTTATCCACTTCTACAAGGGTTTCCTTGGGCATGGTGCAGGGCCTGGTCCCCAGGTCAAGTCCTCACACCAGTTTCTCACTGTAAAGATTTTTCTAGAGGGATGAAACTAAACATTTCCCTCCTAGCCCTGTCCTCAGAAACAGCTTGGCCATTTTTTCTTCAGCTTGTTCTGGAGGAAAAATATGTAAGTCAATAGAAAAGGAAAAAGGCAGAGAGCCGGGGTGGGGAGTTGCAGTTGAAACAACTGAAGTTGAATGCTGTATGGCCTTAAACGAGGGACGTGTCAGAAAATGCCATGGTGCCTTCACTCTCAGTTATGGCATCTATGCACATACATCGTTCATATAACCAACCCTTACAGGAACTATACGTCTGTACCCCTACCAATAGGCCACTCAATATTCCCATTGACGGCTGCCCTTTCTTTTCCTTCGCTCAGCTTACAGCGGCTTTCCTCTCGTTCGATGACTCAACCATTGCCAGCCCCAGCCGAACCCCCCGCAGGAGCCAAGGAAAAGCCTCCTGTAACACATTGCAATGGATGAAATACTCACCTTCCAGTTTTACTCTCTCAGGGCCGGTTGCCTACCCCTTTCTCTGGTTTTCTGCCCCAGGAAAGGCAACCACAAAAGGCGAACAAGCAAACGTGTACAGTTTTTGTTTCATTTTGTTTTAATACGAAGCGCTTCAGGCTCGTCTACTTCATTACACCGGTGCAACCCAGAGTGAGCTCTGCCAGTGTAAATCCTGCTTACTATAAAGGGGCAGCACACTGACAATAAAGGTTTGCAACAGAAGAGTATTATTGGAAACATGGCATGTCACACCTGCCTCTCTGCATTCATTACATAGAAGGCATCTGGAGTCCTGTGTCCAGTTTTGGGTCCCCTCACTACAGAAAGGATGTGGACACATTGAAGATAGTCCAGTGGAGGACAATAAAAATGGTGAAGGTGCTGGGGGACAGGCCTGATGAGGGACAGGACAGACTTATTTAGTCTGGAGAAGAGAAGACCGAGGGGGGTTGAAGAGCAACCTTCACCTCCCTGCAGGGGGGCTGCAAACAGGATGGAGCTGGGCTGGTCTCAGGGGGGGCAGACGATAGGACAAGGAGCAATGGGCTCGACGTGCAGCAAAGGAAGTTGAAGTTATATTATCAGGAAAAACTTTCTTGCTAGGAAGGTAGTAAAACACTGGAACAAGTTACCCGGAGAGGTGGTGGGCTCTCCATCCCTGGAGGTGATGAAGACTGAGCTAGACAAAGCCCTGGCCGGGATGATGTAGTTGGGGCTGGTCCTGCTTGGAGCAGGGGGCTGGACTAGATGTGATGGTGTGGCTACACCCCCTCTTTCAGACCATGTTGTGGGAGTAGCAGCCAGAAGCACTGAAGTCTCCATAGCAGGTAAGAACTGTGCCTCCCTCTCTTCCCCTCCATACTCAGTTGCACTTCTCCATCCTAAAACCCTCTCTCCCGCCCAGGGCTGCTGCTGTCCTTGCAGTCCCCAGCTGACCCAGGACCGCTCCAGCCAGGCTGCATTGAGAGCTGGGCTCAGGCAAGAACAGCAGCATCGGCAGGTGGGTTTCCCTTCCCTGTCCAATCTCCCTGGGTGCTCCCCACCATCCTGGGAGCATGGTTAGAGCGGAGGAGGCTATCCACTGCTGTCACGGGCCGTGCAGCCCTGCTGGAGCTCCCCCTGCCCCCAGGCCAGCCAGGGAGAGCAGCAGCCAGGGGACAGGAAGTGTTTCTTACCTGATTTAGGGACTTAAAGACCATGGCTCCTGTTTCTGTGGTATGGCTTACCTGCTGCGGTGGGGTGGGAGTCTGGGAACAGGGGGTGCAGCCACCCCTCGAGTGCCAGTTGCTGATACCTGCCTTTTCTCTTATCAAAATCCTGGAGCTGCCCATGCTTGTGTGTTCATCTTATCTGTGAGTCCTAGGCCAGGATCGGGACCCCAGCACCAGGTGCTGCACACAGAATAGAGAAGCGGGCCCTTCTCCCAAGGGGCGACAGTCTCGGTATAAAACAAGCAGCAATAGATGGACACAGATGAGTGCATTAGTGGCAAGGAAGCAATGAGGCCGTATTGGTCGTCGTGGCAGGTAGCAGACTCAGCACACCAGCGACTTCATCATTGTCAAGGTGCTAATTACCTGGCTCAGAAATTTGCATGTTGCCCCTTATCTGTGTGAAAGTCAGGATCAGACTCCCTGTCCTGCACATTAGGACTCACCGCCCTGCATATTAGGCTCAGGGACATGCCTCAGTGCAGGAGTGGGCAAAATGCAGCCCGCAGGCCACATCTGGCTTGCCAAGAGATTTTACCTGGTCTATGGTGGGTCCCTCAAGCCTGCCCATCTGAGATGCAGGGGGCAACCCAGGCCATGGTGCATATGGCAGGACACAGCTGGCACAGCAGCTGGACTCAGCTCCCCAGCAGCAGCAGCTCCTTTCAGCTGCTGCCGCCAGTGTCACCATCATGAGACCCAGCCCTGCTGCCTGGGCATGTGGGGCCATCCACCCCACATCTACCACCAGAGGTGCTGGACAGAGCAGGCAGGTGGGATCTCTATGGAGAACTGGCCCGGGAGATGGGGTGGGATGGGGCCGTGGGCAGGCAGGTGGGGAGCAGAGCCAGGGAGCAGGAAGGGTGGCCCAGACCCTGGCCCCTCACTGTCACCACCCGGTGATCTTGGCCCCAGCCCTGTCCCACTCCCCAGATGCCACTCCCAGATGCCATGCCATCCCATCCACCCCGTTGATCCTGCCCTGCCCACAAGGATCCCAGGCTAATCTCCATAGAGACCCCCCCCCCCACCCACTCTGTCTGGCACCCCCAGACCAGTCTAATAATCTACCAGTTAGGATTTTTGGTGAATTTTGCAGCCTCCAACAGCTCCCCAAAACTCCTTAAGTGGTCCTGTAGCCCACATAATTGCCCCCTACCCCCATCTCAGTGTCTTGGAATGGCCCTGCATGTGTTTCTCAAAGTGAAGCTTAAAGTTGACCTGGGACAGAGAGCCTGAGCATGGTACAGGATGTTACCGATGGAGGCTACCAATGCACACCCTCAAGTTGGGGCCAGAAGTGGGGACAAAGTCATATATCCATCACTCTAGTACCTGAGCATCTTCTGTGAGAAGTCAGCACCCCAAACTGCTCTCTCTACCAGCAGAGACACTCTTAAGATGATTGCACGGGTTTGACCTACACGTACCCCAAGGTTGTGAACTCAGTTCTCTTTCTGCAGCACCCAGAAAATGAATGGCACAAGACATTATTTCATAAGAGCCATTGTCAGGTTCAGGGAGAGACTTGGGCCAGTTTTAAGGTCTGGTCAGGGGTCTGTAAGCTTGTGGTCAGCTGGTAGATTGGGATCCAGTAGATGGCGCTTGGGAATGCATAGTTTAGATCCTGGACGTTATAGGACTGCTAAAACCTGCCTATGCAGGGTGTCTCCTCTGTGCAACTCCACAACAGCCCTTAAAAGCCTTCTTTTTTGTCTCATATATTGGATCTACCCAGTAAAGGGCAAAAATACTGTTGCATTCCCCCGAGAACAGCCCAGACGGCAGATGATCAAAAGGGACGCCTGTACACGTCACGGGGTTTAATCCTCATTAAATTAACTAGTGATCTGCAGATCCCTGGAGATTGAGGGGTGCCACAGCTGTGTCCTTTTTTCTCTCCCTCTGGTGACCTGCAGACCTCCTATCAAAGGGTGGAAAATCAGGAGGGGGTCAGTTATATTGGCTTTAGGCCTCCGTTGTAGCACCAGCCTGGTGCAGAGACAGTAGCAGGGTTATAAAGCAACCAGGTTGAAAAAGCACAAAGTTTACCCTGGGAGAAAAAAAAAAAAGAGGGAGAGAGAGAGAGACAGTTGCATCATTGTACCTCAGCCAAGTCCAGTTTTAATTTGCCGAAAGTAGATGTCCCAGCTTACAAATTACTGGCCTGCGAGGGATTCCGCGTGCCGTATTTACTCAAATGTAAATAAGGCTCCAGGGATCAAGTGGGACCTTATTAACAGTAACAACCACACACCCCTCTCTTCCTGCATTCACATTTTGGGTTGAACGTCTCCGGATTTGGTTTGCTAAATCCCTTTGCATTTCCAAAAAGAGTCTCCCACACTGTCTCTCTTTCTTTTTCCCACCCCCCTTCTATAACTGGAAGGAACATTGCCTCATCCATGAAAGCATTTGGGTGGTCAAGAAGAGTTTATGCACCTTGGAAGGCACTGAGGGTTGTCTTTCTCTCTCTCTCTTTTTTTGGCTTATCTTTCATAATAGACGAAATCTCTTCAGCAGTCTCCTCCAAGCATGAATTTACAGGCTGTCTGGAATTTAATTGTGGGGGGCATACAGAACAATACAGAACATTTTTTTCCCGGAAAAAAGGGATGATGAGGTGGAGCGGTGGAGATGGTTAACCAGAAAAGCAAACAAAGAGAAAAAAGTGCCCACACATGTTTATTAGCATTTAAAATAGTCTTGGAGCATAATGTGCATGTGTGAGTGCATGAGCGTATGCGTGTGTGTGCTGGAGGAAGGAATGGCACGACTGGGTGTCTGAGGAAGGGAATAACATCCAGGCAGGTTGGGCAAACACGGCCAAGATGTTCCCTGTAATTTTCATAATGAGAGAATGTGGAGCAGGACACTTGGGATCTGAAGTCAAATAAAAAGGCGATAGCCTGCCCATGAAGTGTAGAGGACATGCTCAGGAAGGTGGTTTAGTATGAATGTTTTTCGTCTAATGGGCACTGACTTTGATTATTATTATTAATAATATTAGCACTAATGTGTTACTTCTTTCACCATGGAAAATTACAGGAAAGCAGCGGGAGGTAAGGCAAAGGGTACACAGGTGCTTTTTTAGCAGAAATTTTGACGAGCCAAAAAAAAAAAAATAAAAAGCATGGCTGGCCCTAAAACATTTTGTTTCCGGGTCCAAACATTTTGGGGTTTGCTTAAGTTTGGGGCAATTTTCTACTGATAAAAACAGGCACGTCACACACTTTTGGTAAAACTCCCGGTGGAAATTTCCACTAGAAAAACTAATTATGATACAAGATTTTAGACCAGTTTTAGCTTTGACAGCATTTCTCTTCCAAATCCTAGTTCAGCACTACTTCAACCTATTAGGCTGCTGTTGTGAAGGGATGATTGAATATGTTTAGATCAAACTGAAAGTTGACCCCCAACAGAATCTTTTATGAAGCTGGAAAAACTTCAATCTTACTTTATTTTTGTCGTTGTCTGCACTTCTGACTTGAACCCAAGGCAGCAGATCTAATATACAACAGGACAAAAAATCACTACTTTTATTACATTGTATTTTTACTGCAGGAGTGTTTAGAAGTCCAAGCCAGGATCAGGACCACGTTATGCTAGCGGTTATACCTAGCTATAAAAACAAGTACTCTCTCCCCAGAAGAATATGATAAGAGGAGAGAAAAGAAATGCTATGTTCCTAATTTTTTTTTACACTTGAAGATCCAAGGAGCAGAGAGATCAAATAATTAGTGTCACATGAGAAATTTGTGACCGAGTCTGGGATTTGACACCAGATAGCCTGAATCCCAATCTAACATAATTTCTTGCACCATGGAAATGGTGAAAGAAATAATTTTAAATCTGCATTTCCTAATGAATGCACGATGCTGCAAAAGACCAGGACTACTAAAATGTTTTCGCTGGGCACTTTCTAACCAAAGACACTAGAATTTTATTAAGGATACAGCCAAACTTGTTGTTGCTTAGAGAAAGCAGCAAGTCCCAGAGCCTTTGGGAATTCACCCCCTATTCTGGGAAAATGAATGTGCTAGACCAATACCGTGCCCAGGGACCATGCTAAACGGTTTTTAACAACTAGCAAAGCAAAGCGGTCCTACAACCAACCCTTGACATTTCCCTGTTTTTATGTGTACTGAAGCAATTTTCTAAATCAGGTGTTGGCAACCTCTGGCCCACAGGCCAGGTAAGGCCCACCAAGCAATGTCATCTAGCCCGTGAAGCCCAGATACTCTTGGACTTTCATCAGCAGAGAGTTATTGCAGTGGGTCACGTGTCGGCAGCAAACAACAACTGGATGAGAGTTATTGGCCCGTCTCGGGTAAAGCTGCGTTATTTTGGCCCAGTGCTCCTGGAAGGTTGCCAGCAGCTGTCCCAAAGGACTAGGATTCAGCCCAGCTTAAAGAGTCAGACAGATGCAGAAGGTGAAGAATAGGAGCTAGCCTACAGGTAGGCAGCCCCTGGCACATGTGCCAGAGCATGGCACGCAAAGGCTTTTTGCTTGGCACTTGCATGGCAGGGAAAGGGCCACGGCTGCACTATCACAGCAAGGATCAGGCCCCTTGCAGCTCCCCAGTAGTAAGAGGTGGACAGGTCAAGGTTGCGGGTGTTTTTGCCACCCTGCTGAAAAACATTGTTGACCCCTGATCTAGCCCATAGGTGCCTGGGGTGAAGCGTTATCAAATCTCGCCATTTTATCCAGAGCCTGGTTATTTTAGGCATCTTCATAAAGACACTTTGAAAACAGAGGCCACTCAAAATAGCTGCTATGCTCCACTATTGTCAATAGGGCAGAAGCCAGCAAGATAAAAACCACTTCCTTGCTGCTGCTAAGGACCCCATCATGGCCTGCAAAGGAAGATGCTAAGGCCCCAGTGAGGTTTGAACTCACGACCACTGATTTACAAGACCAGTGCTCTTACCACTGAGCTATGGAGCCCATCTATAGTACCTTTACTATACCATTTAATCCATTTTTTCTCTATTATAAAAAATACCAATAATGTTTTCACTATGAGATAGGCCTATCAACATGTTAAAGCAAGTCTTTTGTTTTTTTTTCTTTAAAGAAAGGGCCTGACCCCAGGGTGATATGAACACACCCTTCTGAGCTGGAGTCAGACGCGCTAACTTTGCACCATGGGGCAACTAAAAGAAGGGGCTAAAGCTATAGGAAGATATGAACTCACAACCCCTGATTTACAAAAACCAGGGATTTAACTACTGAGCTATAGCTGCAGAACCCAGACTACAGTATTTTATCCAGGTCTCCTCTATTGATACTGATAATGGTTTTGCTATGAAATTGGCCTATCTGCATGTTGACCTATTTGATGACTTGGGCCGTGGGCTTTTAGCCCACTAGTTTACTCTGGGATGCCACTGTTGGGCATGGGTGGGATCCAAACCTTCAACTGATTCCAGGGGACAAAAAATGACAAAAAAAGAAGCGTCAGTGAGGTCAGAAGGCTAAAATTAGTGGACCCTCAAGGGACACCGAGCACAGCACTCTGGCCAGTGCCCACCAGCTCTCAAAGGCAGCCAGAGAGCCAGCAGCTACTGCCCAGTGGTACTGTGCTCAGATGCGGTAGTGGAGCAGGCCCAGGAGAAAGGTCCTACAGTCCCGGGGACCCTCCCGGTCAGAGCCTCCTTCCTGGTGACCCAGATAGCCAGCTTGGCCAGGCCAGGAGGAGGTTGACTAGGAGGTCCTGGGCCTTGGTGGGGCCACGGATGGGGAGTGTGAAAGGAAACCGGTGTGGGGAGAAGTGCAGCCAGAACCTCAGAAGATGGACACCACTTCATAGTTGCTGTTAGGGACCTTACAGATCATCCAGTCCAGCCCCCAAAAGAAGAGCCTAAGGCCAGTGCTCTAACCACTGAGCCATGAAGCTATAATGCCCAGGCTATAACATTTTATCCAGTTTCCCTCTATTGATACCAATAACGGCTTCACTGTGAGATAGGTCCATCTATCTGCATGTTAGTTAAAGTGAGATTGAGAGGGTGCACATCAACGTGAGTTTGCAGAGGGTGCACATGAAAGTGAGTTTGCAAAGGGTGCATGTGCATGTGAAAGTGAGCTTGCACAGGGTGCATATCAAAGTGAGTTTGCAAAGGCTGCGTGTCAAAGTGAGCTTGCACAGGGTGCAGGTGGAGAGCAAAAGGGGATATAAGGGATGCAAGGGCAAGACAATTCTGACAAAAGGCTGACTGACTGTAGGGAGGAGGGGGAGTAAGTGGGCAATGGGGTTATATGAAGCACAGGGGAAAGGCTGAGAGGATGCACCTGAGGTTCAGATGAAAGGGCTCAGCCCTTTATAAAAAGCAGGCCTCTAACATATTTCAAGATAGGCTTCTAGAAATGGAGGTCCCCCCAGAAGTTACACGTCCTTTTAGGAAAAAAAAGAAAAAAAAAGTGTGAGTAGTAAGGGCTTATAAGCCATAGCCGTGTTGGTCTAAGGACACCAGCAGGCAAGTTTCTTTGGGTAAATCTGGTATCTTTTATCAGACCAACCACAATAGTTGGGAAAATTCTTTGCAAGATTTTGGGTATAAATACCCTTCATTAGATAAAGGAAGCATCTGCAGTTGGTGTGTAAGGGCTTTGCTTCCCCCCACCTTCCAGTTTTTGATGCACATCCCTTCCCATAGGCCAGGCCTAGAAACAGTTTCATTTATGCTGGTCTAAGACAGAAGGGACCCTTTTGAAGCCTGAATTACAATGAAGTGCAGGTCACTCCTAGATAAAACCTGCAGCAGTAGGAAGGCTCCCCCAGCCTCCCTTTCCTAGATTTTCTTTTTTTGTTTTTTTAATTTGTCTGCTTCTCTACTCATTTGTTTTCTCAGTCAATGAACGGAAGTGTGAAGACTAAATCTGTACAAACAGCGCCATGCCAGTGAGGAAGAAAGATCTATTTACCTTTCCGGAGTTACGTTACTGAGAGCCAATATTAATAATGACCCGGAGAGGCTGACACTTCATTGTATTTGCCTCAATTTCTTGAGACAGAAATGCAATTTCCTTGAGAACACGGCATTCAAAGAGCGAACCAAGGAGCCTTAAGAGGAACTTGCACTCTCAGCATTTGCAGCATCCCCGTTTCTCCTCCACCTTCCTGCTGGTTTTTTTCCCTCCAGCTCCTTTACCTCTTTTTTCACCCACCCGTCCACAGACGTTTTGGTCCATGTTGTTCACCCTATCCAAGGTCTCACACGTGTCGTTTGTGCTAGTTTCCCAGCTGTCTTGTGGAAGTCACCCTCTGGCCTCCAAGGGTTTGCTGCAACAACCACTGGTAGGGAAACCCTCGCAATCACGGCTTCAGCCCTATGTGGGCTGAACAGCAAAGTAGAAGCAAAAAGCATTTGTGTTTTTTTGCCCGCCCTGCAGTGTTTGTGTGGCTCGCAGGGATGCTCTTCCATTTTCTTGAATTTACTTGAAAAAGCTACCGCTTCACTTTTTAGTGGCAGCTCAGCAATATGCAGGTCATAGCTTCACTGGCCTTTCCAGGATCCAAAAAAAAAAAAGGCTCATGCACTTTTTTTTCTCCTTTAATTCTCTCTTGGCACTGAAAATTACTCTCTCTTTGCCGGTCATGCGCTGCCCACACTTTTCTCTCTCTCCAGACCCTTCCTGTATTATTCTCCATTCTCACCAGTATTGAGGGCACCGCATAATTCAGTAAGGATATTAAATTCAGTCTCCTGGCATTTACTTCTTCTTCCAGACCATTACTGAAGACGGACAAACAGGACTTCAGCTAAAATGAGGACGGAAGCGGCTATTCCACTAACCACCTTCCCAAAACATTGAATATTGCTGTTTGCGATTCATTAGCCTCTGCTCTTTTTTTCTTTCCCCCCCAGAGTTGTTAGTGATCAGTTTATCTGGCTGCTTGTAGCCAGACTGCCTTTAAATGGGTGTCACAAGAAAGATTTCAAGAGATGCCGTCTCACATGTTTTACTACTACTTCGTCATGTCCTATGCACTTTAGTTTTGTTATTCATCAAGAATAACTTCGAGGGGCTCGATCCACATTGAACTGGTGCTTTGTCGGGATATGTATGCCCATAAAAAGCAATTACAAAAGGTTACTAATTCAGAATGGTAGCATTTCACGCAGGATTTGCATTGATGAAGATACAGGGCATGGAGAATTGCTCCCCTTGTGTGCCTGGATGAAGAGCTCTTTATACAGGCATGGTCATTATATGGCTCAGGGTTTTGATATGCTGAGAGGTTGCTGAATGCCGAAGTAGAGAGCATGGACTTACTCTGCATGCAGTGAACTGTGACATTCATAACGTCGATTTTTTATACTTCAGCAGAGTACCATTAATGTAGAACAAAGCTATATTTCCTGAGTTGGGCTTGGATTTAGAAGCATAAGCTAGTACTTAAATGTGAATAATAAGCAACCGAGGGGATTTTAGCAAAATAGCACACTGACTCTTTGAATTTAAGGGCATAAACTGCTCCATTAAGCATACTACCATCACCGCCTCTTCTGAACCACTCCACAATATGTCAGACTCTCATCGAAACCTTTAATGTTAAGGTAAAACCTCTTTCACTGCTTTCCTACTGATGTTATTAAATGAACCCCTTCCCATCACAAGGCAGGATGAGCATGCTGATAGTGTCAGCACTGAAATCCCTTTAGAAATACCCGCCATCCCCGCAAAAAATCTGGATGAAACCTAAACACTGGGGGAAAGGTAGAGGAAAAAAACACAGCAGATGCTTCTTTACAGTTTTTTTATTTTCTGACAACTACGTTTTGGAGCTATAATATTAAAATTGAAAAATATAAATAACTGAAAGCCAACAGTATTTTGGGTTTGGACAGTATGAACACCTGAACTACTCTCCTCTCCTATTCCCTCAAGACTGCCCCTCTATCTCCAAACAGTTTAAAACAACTCCCCAGTTTTCATTCCTTGAACTGCATTTTTCCAACTAAAAACAAAACCCTTTGATTATTTTCTAATCACAGTTCTAAATCTCTGCTTTAATGTTGAAAGTCGCCATCCATGAAAGGGTGTCACTGTGCAGCCCTCAGTCCTGGTTAGGCCTCAGCTGAAATGCTGTGTGCAGTCCTGGGCTCCATCACTCAGGAAGGATGTGCAGAAACTCAGACGGATCCAGAGGTGAGCATAGATGATGGAGAATTTAGTAGGCAAGGTATAATATATATATACACATACACATATAGATTCATAGAGTTGGAAGGGACCTCAGTGGGCCATCTAGTCCAACTCCCTGCCCCTGGCAGGCAAGAAAAGAAACACCAACCCTGGGGTCATGTGTTCCCAACCAGGTGCATATCCAGTCTCTTCTCGAAGACCCCCAAGGATGGGGCGAGCACCACCTCCCTTGGGAGCCCGTTCCAGATTTTGGTAACCCTGACCATGAAGAACTTCCTCCTAATGTCCAGTCTAAACCTTCTCTCCAGTAGCTTATGGCCATTGCTCCTTGTCGTTTTAGGGGGTGCCCTGGTGAACAGATCGTCACCTACTTCATGCTGGTGTCCCCTTATGAATTTGTATGCCACCACAAGGTCCAGCCTTCTCTTGGAGAGGCTGAAGAGGTTAAGGCCCCTTAGCCTTTCCTCGTGGGACCTTCCCTGAAGACCTCTAATCAGGTGAGTGGCCCTTCTTTGGACCCTCTCCAGGTTGTCCGCATCCCACTTGACCTGCGGTGCCCCGAACTGGACACAGTACTCCAGCTGTGGTCTGACCAGTGCCGCATAGAGGGGGAGGATCACCTCCTTGGACCTGTTTGTGAAGCACCCAAGGTGCACGACAATGTGAAATTGGCTCTGCCGACTGCTTCATCACATTGGTGACTCATGTTCATCCTGGAGTCAACAGTGACTCTAAGATCTCTTTCTGCCTCAGTGGTGCTGAGAAGGTCGCCCCTCAGCCTGTAGGTATGATGGCAGTTCTTCCTCCCTAGATGCAGCACCTTGCACTTGTCCTTATTGAATTGTATCCTGTTGCTCTCTGCCCACCTCCCCAGGCTGTCTAGGAGTTCCTCCTCTCCAGGGTGTTAGCTGCACCCCATAATTTTGTGTCGTCCACAAATTTGGACAGGGTGCTTCCCACCCGCTCATCCAGATCACTGATGAAGAGGGTGAACAGCACCGGCCCCAGAACCGAGCCCTGAGGGGCTCCACTGCCCATGTCTTTCCAGGTTGACGCTGACCCATCCACCACCACCCTCTGAGTGCAACCCTTAAGCCAATTTGCTACCCAGGCTACCGTATAATCACCCAAGGCAAATCCCCTCAGTTTATTTATAAGGTGGTATGGGATATCTTGTCAAAGTCCTTCTCGAAGTCCAGATAGGTAACATCCACCTCGACTCTTGCACCTAAACATTTCTGGCCTTGTTGTAAAAAGGAAACTAGATTAGTCAGGCAGGACCTGCCGGCTAAAAACCTATGTTGGTTACCCCTCCACACCACATTAGCTAGCGGGCTCCCACAGATGTACTCCTTGATAATTTTTTCTAGGATTTTCCCAGGGATAGAGGTAAGGCTGACTGCCCTATAGTTCATTATATTTATTTATTTATATAAAAGAAGCAAGAGGGAGAGAACTAGGTATGCTTAGTTTGGTGAAAATGAGAATTTGAAAAACTGCCATAGAGAAGAGGGAGAACAACTGTCCACCCCGGTCCCAGGGGGAGAGTCTGAAGCCTTGGGTTAAAAGAACTGCAGCTGGAAGGCATCTGCATCTACCTACTTAGGTTTGCAGCCAGCCTACTGAGTCTGTGCACCATGCCCCACTGTGTAGGGAGTGGACAAGGATAAAGCACAGTTCATTTCAGCTCTCCTTTGCTGGCAGATTGGTCAATAGGGCCTGTTGGCAGCTGAAGGGAGAGCACCCTGAAGGCTGTCCTAAAAAGCCATTTTGCAGTTGTGACTGGTCAAAGGACTTCATGAGAACCAGAAATTATCTTTGGCATAGGTTTGGACTTAAAGATCTTCCCTCCGTGCTCTGTGCCCCCCAAAACCCACAAACACGGCCAATTTTTAAGAGAATTCAAATGCTTCGGCTGAAGAACTTCCTCACACAGGAAATGAGGTATGGTGAATTTGCAAGTGAGGGAGGAACAGTGGAGAAAAAGCCCCAGTCATACCCAGTTCACTCTTCCTTTCAGATTCCCTTTTCAGCCCCTGTGAGACGGCTACAAGATGCCCGGTTATTACTGCGCAATCATTTAGGAACCAGCACTACCGCACAGTAGCATCCCGGCACGGTTGTCTAGTGATGCTTACCGCGCAGTAGCATCACATCATAGTTTGTGCCCACCAACTACTGCACAGTAAGCAACAAGCTACTGTGCAGTAAGCGTCTTGTGTAGACACGGCCACTGTGACCCAGGCTTTTTGAGGTGCCATTCCAGAATATGGGCCAAAGCCCACCAAGTAGAGCTTTAAGCCCCCCTGTGATGAAGGGGGCCACTAAGGGAACATCAATGATCGCTTAGGACAACAAAAAGACAAAAAACACGGATGAGCATGAGGGTCAAAGGTTGCAAATGAGCTGTGTAACACAGGAGAAAGGGCAAGGTAGACCTACGGTATGACCCAGTAAAGTGGCAGTTCTTAAGTTTTTAATGTTGGGCTCATTTTAAAGCATCTTTTGGCAGTAAGAGAAGCAAAAAGTTATACAGACTTATAAAAGTTATATCCACATCATCACCTAAAGTTGTGGGGGGGAGGAAATCCAATTTCAGTCGAGGCACAGTACCCGTATTTTTCTTGCCATCATGTATAAACAGCTGAAGTCAGGCATGGTTAAAAGCAAGGTCTAGTCTCAACAAAAAACTTTATGCAAGCTTAATGCTTTATTTGGCACCCGGATTCTACAGTAAATCAATCCATTGTAACTACTCCAGAACAACAGGTACATGTCCAACCACCAGGCATGGTGCTCTTTCAGTGGCAAAAGTGGTACAACATGGCAAGGAACGATGAATTGTGCCGAAAGAGAGTCGGATGCCATCTGGCACGCATCTACGGATGGATTCCTGAATCAGCTGGCACTCAAGTTTCAAGCCAGGCAAAAAAAGCCCAGCTGGGCCAACTTTGCAGAACTGGCAGACTGGGCTCTTTACCATGAACCCTTTCCAGGAACAAAAAAGCAGCAATAAAATAAAAAATAAATAAATAATAGAGCAGCCAAAAGGATAGTTCAAAAGGAACACTCCTCCATTAAGGCAGAGAAGGGAGCATGAAGCTTCAAAAGGAAGCCCAGCCTGCAGGCCCCATGCCAAAATAGCACTTTGAGACTCACTTCACATCAAGCATATGAATCTTCCAGTTGACAGCAAGAGATTTGCTGGACTGGGACTTGAAAGCAAAGATGATCGTTTTTTAAGAAAGCACTGGTCTGGTCCTTAAGTTTCAAAGAAAAGATGCAGCCATTATTCATCCTTCATGGTTGTACCTTTCCAAAAAAGCAAGTCATGGAATCAGTGATGGATAAAACCTAATAAAAACTAGCCATAGATGTCAGGAGGCAGCTGACTAACTTAGCCCATCCACGGCACCTTATAAATGCTAGCTCAAAGTTGTGCCCACAGTATTATTTCCTGTTTCTACCTTGCTGAATGACTCCAAGATTAGGCAAGGATTTTGGGGGTGGTGTCTTTTATTGGACCTATTGCATGGTTGGGATAACATCAGAAGGGCTTCCAAATGCAAGGCATTCTTCAACAGGTCCAACAGGGGAAAGCAAGCATGGTGATGATTAAAAATGGTGGGCAGAGCTGTGAAGTTGAAGTGGGCAGAAATTCCCAAGGGCAGCAAACAATCAGTAGAAGAGAAATTTGGTTAGTGGAAAATCAGGGACCTAATCAAAAGGGAAGAGTGCCGTTATTAACTGTGGTGTGCAAGAAGAATATCAAGAATCAGCTAGATTATAGTGCATCATGAAAAAAAAATTGATATCAGTGGTCAGTTCTTGGTTCCAGTGTCCTGTCAATTAGTGGCAGGTTTTCCTTTTAAAGAGGTTTGGTAGACTTCCTTGGGCATGAGGATAGTGAAGTCAGAAAGGGAGCGATTGCCCTGCAATTAGAGCAATCATGGAAGCCCAAGCCTCCACAACCTACAAAACTTTACCATTAGTAGCATTATCCTGATGTTTTTGCTCTTTTTGCCTTAATTTCATCCAATTATGCATTTGTTTCCTCCTTAGCCAAGTACAGACAATCAAAAAGCCCGAGGCTGAATCAATTCAATCTCCGCAGGTCAGTCTAAGCTGCATAGACTGAACAAATAAGCAGGTGAACAGACATTCACTTCCAGTGCTTTTTGATTCCAGAATGCAGCCACATGCCTGCAGTGGCCCAGGTCAGGAACTGGGGGGGCGCTAGAGCACACCTCTCTGCTCCACAGGGGTAGACAGCTTGGCCCAAAGCTAGCCTGCCCATCCTGGGGTGGGGAGAATGCTGTGGGAAGGTGCAAAGCATCCTGGGATGCTGGGGGGCTGTGAGTTAACTTGAATCTGGAGGGGATCAGGGACAAAAGTTCAAGAAACCCTTTTAACCTAAATCAGTTCAGTCTGATACTACATCCATCGAGGTTTATCTTAAACCAGTTTTGGCTATTTTGAAAGCAGGTTATACGCACTGAACTTTTGATGTGTTACAGATTTGAACTGGTTTCCAATCACTTATGCTGGTTTATGTGCAACTTCTGTCCCTAGTCCGTGTCCCACCTCATCACATTGGTCACCACAGTCTAGCGAGCAAACAAACAGGAGAGAAAAAAAAGGGTGATTTCAGAGCAAGAAGAGAATAAACAGTCATTCTGGGCAGAGTTACAGTCCATCAGAAACAGTCATATTTTATTTTTCTTCTCTTCCTCTTCAAATTGTTTTTTATTACATGAAAAAAAAAAGCCATTTCAAACTGGAAAAAAATCAGAAGTCTTGTTTTGACACTTCCCATAAAGCCTCCCTTGTAGTTTTGCAGCCAAATGCATTAGCCAAATCAGACCAATGCTCACAAATGCTTTTTGGGTTCCCTTAAACACCATTTGTCAGTGAATGTATTCATTAAAAAAAATAAATAAATAAAATCATCTTCCATTTTTCTTTAAAATGTCTGTAATTGTTTGACTCCCTTCGCTGTGAAAATTTCAGCACAAAATTCTAAAAAGCATGGCAAAACAATGACTGACTGAGTGGATGGGGAGGGGGTGGAGTTGAGCAATAGTTCCCATCCATTTTTGATGGGAACTGGACTCCTGCAGACTTTGAAATGCTTTCAGAAACCTCAACTTCAATCTATCCTCCCAGCTCCTAATCAATTTCCAGGCTCTTCTCCGAGTAATCCCAACCAATTTGTGGAAGAGGCCAATTTTGCTTCCCTACTGGTACAATTTCTCTTGGTAGCTGCCAACAGAAGGGCCGTGCATAGAAATAAAATCCATTTTTTTCCCTTGCACCTAGTGGGGAGCTCCATAAAGAACTCCCTCATTACCAAACCCACAGCTGGCGACGATTCTCTGTAATGATTCCCTTTCCCTGAGAGCTATTACTACTGGCAAAAAAGCGCTGTTCAGAATCTGAAGTCTCCCCACTAAATAACTCGCATAAACGAGCCGTCTTTCATGTTATCTGACTGTTACCCAGCTGTAAAGAGACCACAAGCACGTTGATGTGATTTGCCTAATCACGCCATCCTAGGATGCAAGTCCCTGTTAATTTAAATGTAAAACACACTATGACAAAACCTCCATCTACCACCAACCATCGCCGCCATTTGGGTTTTGTTCCAAGTGAAAGGAGGATGACGATGCGTCTGCCTGAACCTATTTGCCCTGCAAGAGGTTCTAGTAAGAGTTAGCCACTAGCATTAAGCAGCAGGAAGAGGCGGGTACCATGATAGCATCCAGCTATGGCTTAGCAACTTGTTACCAGCCACAGGCCACCAATTGCCTGCTGCTACTCCAGCACTCCCTGCTATCTTACTTTCTTCTGCCCCCCACAACCTCCACTGTCTCCACTGTCTCCTCTTACTAGTCACAGGACTAGGCTAGGATGGATGGCAGCCAGCACCTTGGAACCACCCCTTCTATAGCCCCTGTAACTCAGGCTAGAGCCAAACACTTCACTGGCCAATCTGGCCCACTCCCCTGGCTAAAGGGAGCGTATAGCTATAGAAGTTATAATTTAGAGACACTCCCTTACTTAGGAGGCTCCAAAAATTGGGAACTGGAAGTTGATCCCTCATTTAAGTCAGATCCAGACAGTGTCTACAGAGGTTGCCTACTGCTCCACAAATAAAATGTATTGTTAGTTCTTCTCTTTCCTTGTATATCTCTATGTATTGAACTTGGTAATGACTACAAGGTGGCAGTCACAGGGTGGAGTTACAAGGTGGCAAACGATGCACATAAGAGGTTTCCCACCTTCCCCTCCCTTGAGTTTTCTGTTGCTGTAAGTCCATAGAGTTGTACCAGCAATGAATTTATCCCCTGGAGTGCTCTGCAGAGAAAGTCTCGCATTAATTTGGGAGTGGTGGGGGTCAATTAAAATGCTAATCTGAGAGAAATAGAGTAGGTCTTCACCATCCATCCTCTTCCAAAGGATACATTCTTAAGAGGAACATAAAGGTCATCTCCTCAGACAAGAGACTGGGGTTTACCAAAACCAGAAGGTGAAGGCAAAAGATGCAACAGGAATGAGCTATCTTAGGACACTGAGGAAGGGACCCAACAAGGTCAAAGGCGCCTGCCAGGTCAATCTTTAAGGGGGGGCAGGGTGTTGCAGAATCTAGAAGGGGCACAGACAAGTGCTGGACTATCTGATCACTAGGGCTGGTCGATGCAACCCCATAGAAGTGATAGCCCATCCACGTAAGGAGGGAGAAGCTACAGGTATCATACTGGTGGGAAACAGGGGCTGCCTATCCAATTTAAGTATGAAAACACTTCAGATTTGAGACTTAAAAACATACAAAAAAGGTTTTCCCAAAATGAAATTAAAACCAAAAAAAAATTGCAATTCTGGCCTTTGTCCCAATATGATATTATTGGTGGTTTCCAAGGAAACAAATAGAATACAGCGATGTTGTAGGATAGAAAAATCTATTTTTGAACAGCAATAAAACAAACTCTTCTCAGTGGTGGCAGATGACAGGACAAGGAGCAATGGGCTCAAGTTGCAGCAAGGGAAGTTCAGGTTGGCTATTAGGAAAAACTCTCACTAGGAGGTTGGTGAAGCCCTGGAATGGGTTACTTAGGGAGGTAGAGGTGGAATCTCTAGCCTTGCAGATTTTTAAGGCCTGGCTCAAGAAGGCCTTGGCTGGGATGGTCTAGTTGGGGCTGGTGTTGGACAGAAGACCTCTTGAGGTCCCTTCCAACCCTCATTTTCTATGATTTCACCCTCAGGAAAGCTATGTACCAAAAAATATTATGCCCCGCCCCAGATCACCACCACCCCTGCTGCAAAATAGTAATGGAGGTAGAAACAGAATTCCAGTCTTCCCACTAAGCCACACAGTCCATTTCACAAGAAGGATCACACTGCATTTTTCATCCCAAACTAAATATCCCAATAGGAACAAGGTTTGAGTTACACCAAAGTAGTTAAACTCTGTGTCTAATCCCCATCATTAGGCTTGGAAGCATTTGTGTGTTGCCTGCGGGAGAAATACTCGTTATTGAGCATTAGTCGCAGAGTGCTTGCAGATGGATTGTAGCACCCTTAGCCTTCTCTCACATTGACACCTTCAGTGAATAGCTCCAACAAAGTTTTACTGCACAGCTAATTTCCAAACAGCAGTAAAAACCTCTGTGTGATAAATGCCAGCTCAATTTTCTCCTTTTCCCTTGTGCTCAGCCTTGCACCTTGTTAAATTGTGATCTGTGCACAGAGGCACAAAGAAGAAATTAAAATGAGCTCTGGTTGGTCTTACAGAATACTAAATAGCTCTTTATCATCACCTTTACTCTTTTTCTGGGAGTCCATTCCAGGGCTGTAGGTTTACTTAAGTTTAAGAGAATCTATTCTGAAAATACAACAACCCCATCAAGAGGGAACAATTTCGTGGATCATTTACATTCCTGCAGTTGAGAAAGAAGCTCTACCATCCACCACTCAAAATTCCCACCTCAGTCAAATAACTAGAGCGGGTCCTGGGCTTCGATTAAATGAGCTCTCATTAGGAAATGCCAATCCATCAGAGCTGGAAGCTCGCCTTGGAAACGGACCAAAGACTTCAATCAATCTTTTGTTGTGGGAAAGGTTTCTTTCAGATCTGGGATGGCTTGTGCCTTTGAGAGCAGAAAGAGATACTCAGTCTGATCATTTGGGCATTTGTGTGGCTGGAAGGTGGGTACCGTAGGTTCAAGTCTGGTTGATAATGGAGCATCCTGAATATAAGAGGTCAAGGAAGGCCAAGCCCAGGCTAAGTGGGCCAGTAGTTCAGGCATTTGCCTGTGCAGGAGAACAGCAAAACAAAGGTTTGAACCTGTCCCTCTTGGGTGAATACTCTGAACCCCGGGTTATTGCGTAAAGGTTGCTTTGACTTTCCCTATTTTTTCTTTTAGGAAAAAACTTCTGGAAGCCAGTGGTTTACGGTTTGTATAGGATGGTTTAGACAGGGCTGATCCTGCTACAGGCAGGCGGTTGGACTAGGTGACCTCTGGAGGGCCCTACTTCTCTATGTCTGCCTGTTTTGGGTTTTTTTTCCAGACTACAGACATTTCAGAAATCTTTGGAGGCTTCATGGAATGGGAAAAAAATTACAATAAAATAGTTCTCCATCCAAGTGTAAGGGCCCAACATGATGCAAACGTCCTAGCCAAATACCATATCTGGTTGCATACCATATGCATTCCCTCCACCCTTTAAGACATGTACCCCCACTTTGGAAGCTAAAGCAGAGAAGTTGATTTTCTGCCCCAAATAACAGCAGTGACATTTGAGGGTGAGGCAGTCAATTGAGTTGGTGGCTTGATAACTGTTCTTTACCCCATGGATGTTAACAACCCACTCTCCTTTCCGGTCTTGATGTTCCAGCAGTCAAGCAATCCTTTCTTCCACGGGCAAAGGTTTTTGTGGGCAAGATCTTTTATTGAATCAACCACTTGGCTTGGGTAGACCCACCCCAAAGTCCTTGCCTCTCACATTTCCTGAACTATCATGGCTGCACCATTCAAATGCTATACTTTCTTTGGCAATTTTGCTTTCTGTTAGCTACTCCAGGTCTCTTCTTTCATTTCACAGCCTTGCAGACTGTTTTAGCTCCTTCCAAACTCTGCCCGTGAAGCCTAGTCTAGTCTACACACAGCTGCCATTTCAGCTTTCAGCTGAGCTGCCGGGAGTTGTTGATAATGCATCTGTGAAGGGGTTAAACATGTAGCCTAAGCAGAGATAGGGAGGTGAGCAAGCTGAAGGTCTCTGTCCCACTACATATGTGGGATTATGATCTTGCCTCTGTCTCTCTCACCCTTCTCCAATAGATTTAAGGTGCTGGGTCACCTACTGGTGACACACAAAATCTCTAGTCTCTCGTAGTAAGTCCTCCTAAGGGTCATACAAATGAGAGGAAAGAGACTATGCATGTGCAGTCCCTCCCAATCCAGCTCTGAAAAGGCACCATTGCCATTCTGCTTCTAGTAGACATCGCACTTGCAAAGCAAGAGCCACCTCCTGAGAGCTGGTGGCACAAAAATCCCGTAGATCATGGGATAGAGGCCTACGATTAAAGTTTCAGGGGTAGGACTAGATTGGGACTTTCACAAGGATAGCTTGTGCACCTATTGATGAAGGGTCTCAACAGAAGGGCCGATATTGTGGTCTCCAGCATTCACTCAAATCCTGGGCAGAATTTGGAAGGGTCAGAAATGGTCAGAGATCTTTCCTTCCCAACTCTGGGATTTGCAGAAAACAACTGTTGTGGCCATTTAATGGAAATGCCAAACAGCAGGGTAGGCTGTTCCCATATTGCCTCAGTGTGCCAAAAACTGGCAGATCCTCCTTGTTCTCATGAGCTTTTGAGTCTGGTCTATCATGCACATGGGGTCTGCTCCAGCTCTGTCTCTTGCAGTTGCTAGCCTGAAGCGCAAAGAGAACAATGCTGCTGAGAAATAAGTCAAGCTATTTAGACAGGCCTGTGGGTTCCTCTACTCAATTGATCCAGATCATGAGATCTTGAAAACCCTTCACCCCAACCAACAAAGAACAAAGCTGGTGTGTGCCCATCACATGGAGCTCAAGCTTACATCCACTGAGGTCAGTGGAAGGACTCCCATAGACTTCATTTGGCATCGAGTCAGGACCGGAGGCAACTCAACTGAACTACAGCAGAACTGAAGCCCAAATGGTAAAACACTGGTGAAAAAAAAAAAAAACCCTACACAACTTAGTTGCATCAGTGGTATCCTGCACTGCCTTTTTTGTTTGATGGCTTTTAATTAACCGCTCAGACTTTTCTGGTAATCCTGACGCTTTCCTTCCATCTGCACATTAAAAGAATGCTTCCCCTGTATTTAATTCATTAAAAACAGGAATATAAACTAGAGGGTCTTTTTGTACAGTCCAGACATTCCTTACTTTATTATTTTCCCCACATTTCTTAACTACTGCTGAAAGAACCCCATTAGCTGTGGCATTTGACAACATAGGCTGCAAGTTTTGGTTAGTTAGATCAGCTTGTAAAAAACAAAATTAAATCTCTCTGACCTTTTAGACACAGCAGTACAGTCCTGCTTTCCCCTTCTTCCTTATTTAACAGGAAGGTCGATGAATACTCCAGCACTGGAGATGCAGGGACACTCTCTCAAGCCACATAAGTCCATATGACTCATTTGAAGTTATTGGAGTTCAGCTGAGGGTCTGTGCTTATGACTTTCCCTTAGTATCGGTGGGATTAAATGTTCTTGTCTTGCTAATTTACTTTTAATGTCTCCTGGGTTGAATCATTAGACTCATCCATAGAGAACCCAGCCCAGTAAAGTGTGGAAGGTACCACTGGGACTTTTATACCAATCTGGGTGCCAAGTCAGTAGCTAACATAAATTAGAGCAACCTTTCCAGAGATTACCTGTTTCTTCCAGCATAAATCTGTAGGGAAGACAGGGATGAATGAAGGTGCTTGAGAGACAATGGCAGTAGGTCTAAAAGTAGCTCCCTCTGAATGACCAAACCATCAACACCAATACCTGAACCAACAACCCAGCCCTTGGAACCACCCTCAGCATTCAAGACACAAAAGATGAGGCAACCCACCATTGTGCCAGGCTGCACATGCTCAGTAAGAACACCTGGAGCCCTCTGGGACAGGACTGACCTTGCCTGGACAGGCCCTCCACATAGGAAATCAGAGGTAGTCTGCCCCATGAAAGGGGGAGTGAAGACTGACTCCTTGGGACACCCCCTCCATCTGGACCAGCACCATACCACACTACCTATCCACCCAGAGGGCCTGCCAGCGACCCCCCTCTAGATAATACCTACTGAACAAGGACTCCTTTCCAGCCTGGATAGGTAGCTATCACCCCCACCCCCTCTTCAGCCAAGGACTTGGACTCTGCTTCTCTTCCCTACCTGGACTCCAACCCTTCCACTGAGTCTTTTTCTCCTGCTGCCATTGTGAGTGCTTGTGTGGGTGTGTGTGTGTGGGTGTGGGTGGGTGTGTGAGAGAGAGAACCAATAACTTTGTGGGGCTGTGTAATGTGTTGTCTGTTTAATAAAACTGTTATTTGGACCCCTGAGTTGGGTTTTGCTTTACTATGGTTTGGCCCTGCTCCAATCTCTGCTCCTCGCCCCTCTAGCTTATGTCTCATTTCTCCCTCTCCTGCTTCTGGCTCACCGCCACCTCCAACACTTGTCCTGAGCTCCTCTCTGCCTCCGCCCTCTGTTTCTTTGCCACTGTCTTATCCCCACCGCCTTTTCCTTTTCCCCTGAGCAACCAGGTTTCTGCCTCAGTTTCTTTCCTGCCTGTCTCCGCCATGAGGATTTTTTTTTCCCTCCATGCACAAGTGACCTTGAGTAACCCCTCAGTTCCTCAGCCAGCTTCTTTCTAGTTCACCGGTTCTAATCTTGGTTCTGGCAACTTGTACTCTCTACTGGTGAGTGTATGCATATATATATATATACACACATGTCATTGTGTGCATGATATACAAATTAGTGATACATGTATTGAGTGTGCAGGTATGGACAATTGATTTTTGTCTAACTTTTGGGGTGTATAGTGTATGTGCTTGAATTGGTGATAAGTATGCTTGTGCCTAGGCAAGTTTGGATGTGTATGTGCCTGAGTTGGTAGTGTGTGTGTGTGTGTATGCACCTAATTGATTTGTGTTTGTATATGTTCAATTGTGTCACACCCTCCTGTCTAACAGCGCAATATTGAGATCCTGAGAGTTGGCCTGACCCCACCAGGCAACAGAGCGGGGTAGGGAAGAAAGGAGTTATCCACATCCTAAAATAGTTTTTAGAAGCATTGTCAAATCAGCCTTCCAGGCTGTCTAAGAACACAGGCCAAATTTCAACCTTGCCTCCTCACCGTACTGGATATTTCCTTCTTGGCTACACTGGCTTCAACAGTCATACGATCAAGCCAGTGCCATGGGGACCTTGCCAGGAGGAGATTGGAGGGAGGATGCGCCACTACCACTCGCAACCTCTGATCCATTCCTTCTAGTTCCCCCTCCAGCTCTTGGCACACCTGATGCCGTTATCTCCGAGCTCACACCCAAAGAGGACAGAGCTGCAGTATCACGCAGACAACACTGTCACCAAGGATTACAACTGAAGCAATACGAAATAATTAGAGATCTTCCTTTCCAACATGCTCCCTGGGACACTTGTTTGGAAGCATCTTATTTTCAATTGCTGCTCTATCTCTGACACTTATATTTTTGTCTCTACATGGTGATAAGACACAATAATGAATGTATGCATAAGACACGATAGACACACACACCTCTTTTTCTCCACTTGAGCAAAGAAATGAAAGAAAAATGGTGCTCCCATTACATTTGCCTTCATCCAATGCTTAAATAGCCAGTTACAAAGAAGGGGAAGGACCCACAAACATCACTGAATCATATAATTTAACTAATTCCAGCTCCAGTTCTGAGTGCTTCTTTTTTAAAATGATTGTACCTTCAGGCTGAGTGATTCACCCCCACCAAGAAGTTTTTTTTTTTCTGTAAAAGACAGTTGTCCTTAAGGTAATAGCACTCTACTTGTCCATCCTGTAAGCTGACCCTCCTTTTATCCTCCTGCACACACAGGGGGAATAATAGATAGTGGTGGCTCTGCATGCTTCAGATTTTATGGGATAAAGATTATGGGCTCTGGTTAAGGTGCCAGGAAAATAGCAGCTTAGGGGAAAAACATGGTAATAAGCATAGGAGAGAGAAATTTGCTTTCCTCTGCCATTTTAATTTTCTCAGAGCCAAGGGTTGCCAACAGATAGATAAGAGGCTCAGGGTGCAAAATGCTATGCAGATGCAAAGACAAATCCCTGCTTGAAGCAGCTCACAATTCAGATGGACTACAGGAAATGCAGGTGAAGCAGCTTGCCAGAGATCACCCAGTGCCAGTCACCATGGAGGAAGTGAGTCGTTCTCCGCTTGGCTTCACACTGAGGGCAAATGCAGGTAATGAAGATGCTGGAAGAGAGACTCCAAGCCACCACTTTGGCACATGCCAGAAACCCAGGCCCAGAGCACACTGCTAACCCCCTCCTCCACTTTGCAGGCATCATCACTGCCTCATTTCCAGGGCTAACATACAGCGGATGGGAGGAATAGCTGGAAAACCATGTTTCCTCCCATCAGGGAGACCGGGCTGTCTGCCGTCACTGTGCAGACCTATTCTTCGACTCCTCATCAAGCAGCCTAAACCCTTGGCTAGAGTAGTTGTGGCTTTAAGCTGAGATCTGGGTTTTCATCCCCTTAAATCCCCTTTCCCAGGCTCTGGCCACACTGTCTAGACCTCAGGAGGGTTGCGAACACAGCTGATGACGGCCTGTACAAAACCACACGTAGGAGACACCACCCTGGTCATCATGGACACTTGTATCATGCTCTTCAGTGGGTTTCTAGCATGGCTTTTGCCCCCCCACAAAAGCCAAGCTTCCTACCTACCATCAGGAGTGAAACAGGTTATGTTACTTGTCATTTTGGTAACCGTGATGCTGTGATGGGCTAGAGAAAGTGCATGAAAGATTTCTCTTGCAAAGCCTTTTATTGGACCACCTGTGTCATTGGGCAGAGACATCAGAAGAGCTTTCAGGCACATAACACAGTACTAGACACTAAAAACCATAGACTGGATACACAGAGACAATGGTTTTACAGCTCAGCACAATTTACCTTCTCCTCCTGTATACCTGTGGAGAACAAGGAGGTTGTAATGGTCTTCCCTCCTTTTGAATGTTCTCGTTCTTTTACATTATTATCTTGCATAATTCGGTTTATCTATTTCACCTCTTCTTACTTACCTTGTCACTGCTCCAGATAACATCACTTTGTCTCACAGGTTTCCAAGCCAACTTTTTTAAATGGTCATTAATTTCCATAATAGGTTTGAACAAGGGTCATGGTTCACTTAGGATGGAGCAATCCCATGCCCCCAGACAGGCTGGGGACCAACTAGCTAAGCAGCAGCTCTGCAGAAAAGGACCTTGGGGAGACAAGAAGATGGAGATGAGCCACCAATGTACCCTTGGTGTCAAGAAGGCTACCAGCATCCTGGGCTGCATTGGGAGAAGCGTTGCCAGCAGGTGGAGGGCAGTGATTCTTCCCCTCTGTTCTGCACTGGGGAGGCCACATCTGGAGTCCTGTGTCCAGCTGTGGCCCCCCACTACAGAAAGGATGTGGGCAAATTGAAGGGAGTCCAGTGGAGGTCTGGGAGCTGGGGGACATGACTGGGTGAGGAAGGGCTGAGGGAACTGGGCTGATTTAGTGTGCAGAAGAGAAGACCGAGGGGGATTGAATAGCAGCCTTCACCTCCCCGCCGGGGGGCTGCAAAGAGGATGGAGCTGGACTGGTCTCAGTAGGGGCAGATGGCAGGACAAGGAGCAATGGGCTCAAGCCGCGGCAAGGGAAGTTGAGGTTGGATATTAGGAAAAACTCTCTCACCAGGAGGGTGGTGAAGCACTGGAGCAGGTTACCCACAAAGGTGGTGGACTCTCCATCCTTGGAGGTGTTTAAGACCCAGGTAGACAAAGTCCGGGCTGGGATGAACTAGTTGGGGCTGCTCCTACATGAGCAGGGGGTTGGACTAGATGTGACTCCCTGACTTCCCTTCCAGACCCCATTTTCTATGATAATTATTCAGCCTGATATTTAGCTTAGAGTAGTTCTGCTTCTTTCCAGATGAGGAGAAAAGCCGCTCATGGTTAAACACTTAGTTTGATCTCTCTGACTATATAATTTGCCATCATGGATGAAGCAGACACTACCCCAAATGCTCATTTTTGCCTCCAGGCTACTTTCTGGAGTATGCATTTAACAAATCAATGCAGCACTCAGCTGCCACAAGTAATTGTTTTTCTAACAAACAAGGAGCTGAAGCATATGATTACCCATTGACAATGCTGTCTACAGCAAGCTGGGGAGTCTTTCACTAACAAGGACCTCAGACCGGGATGAGGAGAAGAGAGGTAGGCTGACCATATGGAAATCCAGGAGGTCACCTGGGAAATTCAGGACACTTCTCCCCTCACCCTGCATTTTCACAAGTTGGCAATCAAACTGTGCCCTCCACCCCTGCATTTCAGGGATGCCCTTTATGATTCCCAACAGCTGGCTGGGACCAGTGTCCAAAAACCGGGACTGTCCCAGCTAAAACCCTAAAGAGAGGGCAATGAGCACACTGCCGTGAGTGAACAGACTGCATGCGAGTCCTGGAGATGCAGCTCTGAAGTCGGCTCTCAGTTAAATGTGTGCAAACCATGAGTCATTCTGTTGAACCGCACTGTTTGTTTCATGGGTGTCATTCCCGGTTTCCTCCAGCACAGGAAAAAGCAAAATCTTGCGCTTTGTGCCTGTGAACGTGGGTGTTTGTGTATAGTTAAGCAGGCATGGTAAGGGGGGAAAACACTTCTGAAGGCTGGTTGGTCTACGAATCCCATCTTGTTCAAAGAAATATTATTATGAATAGTTGCACTTTGGAGCTGAACATCACGTTGCCTCTGATGTGGCTTCTGTTTGCAACTGGAGGAAGCGGCAGACAAAACCAACCAATGCAGCAGGAATAACAGTCCTGGTGAAGGAAAGAGGCAGTTGCAATTGTGTGGGAGAGCTTAAAAAGGCATGAAGAGAAGACTGAGGGGGGATTTAATAGCAGCCTTTAACTACCTGAAGGGTGGTAAAAAGGTTGGAGCTGGACTGTGCTCAGTGGGGGCAAACAACAGGACAAGGAGCAATGGGCTCAAGCTGAAGCAAGGGAAGTTGAGGTTGGATATTAGGAAAAACTCTCACTAGGAGGGTGGTAAAGCACTGGAACGGGTTACCTGGGGAGGTGGTGGAGTCTCCATCCTTGGAGGTTTTTAAAACCTAGGTAGACAAAGCATTGGCTGGGATGATGTAGTTGGGGCTGGTCCTGCTTTGAGCAGGGGGTCGGACTAGATGTGAGCTCCTGAGGTCCCTTCCAACCCTCATTTTCTATGATAAATGCCCAAGAGATAGACAACCAAGATCCCATGAATGGGCAGGAGAAGAATCCAGCGTGGTCGTCCAGGTCCAGTGCCCTGAAGTATCGAAGGGCAAGATGGCAGGCCACCTGCCACCAGACAGAAATTGCACCATGGCTTTGGCAATCCCAGTTGTAATTACTCTAGGTGTAGAGTCCTCACTATAAGCCATCAAAGTCCATCCCTGAAGTTAGCTGAGGTCTCTATACCTTCGGCAAATGCCACCGTAGTAAGGAAAATGCTACCATCCCCAGTCCCAGTCCTATTGCTGGGAGCCCCACCAGCCCCAGCCCCGACCTGACCACTGCCGCCAACCATTCACCCAAAGAGTGTGACCTGCTTAGAGCTTGATAGTGCCCTAAACTTAGTTTGGTGAGCCCTGCTAGGCCCAACCACAAACATAGGCAAGGTTTTGGGCTGCTGTACGCTAGAGCTCTAGGACTTACAGACATTATGCTTATCTTGCTGGGATCCTATGACCCCAGCTGACTTCCCGCCCCTCGGGCAGGAGGCTGGCCTCGATGATCTTCCAGCCCTAATGTCTATGAAATCTATGAATTATAGATGTCCCATAGACAACGCGGTGCACTGCTGCAATGCGACCGCCTCTGTGGAGGAACACAGAAGCAGCACGGCCTTGCTGTATCTTCACGTAGAGGGTTGTACAGTGCGCAGACCGTGAGCTGGTTCAGGACTGCAAGCAGTCAGCATGTGCCCCCGCAGGCTCTTGCCCAGCTGCCACCCCTTTAGTTGCTCCAAGGGCCAAGATCTCTGCTGCAGGACAGAGGGCCAGGAGAGCCTGTTGCCTGTAAAGAAGCAAGAGGTAGGGAAATTGTGCTGCTCACACAGTGCAGGGGGTTATGGAAAGCCCATGTGGCACATGGCTTGTGGACTATGCATCCCAGAGCCTTCAGCTGGTGAAGTGGGCAGCTCCCAGGCACTCAGACTTTGGACAGACCTTCTCAAATATAAGATTGCAGGACAGCAAGTGAAAGGGGTGCGGGGACCAGCTAAGAAAGCAGTGGTGTGCCAACCAAGCACCACTGTGGCAAACACTAGATGCAAAGCTCACCTGCTTGAAGCAGATGCTATTACATCTCCAAGATAGCCATTTTGCCTTCATCTGAACATCACTTTCTTTAAAGAGTGTTCATAAAGATCTCAGTATAACATCCAACTCTCTGGGTCTTCAGTATGTTTATGCACAACTCCATGGTGAGGTTCGGAAACTATTGATCCAACTGTTGATCCAATTGTACGCTCCGCTGCCAAATCCAGGCCTCAATCAGATAGCTCTCCTCCAAAAACAAACAAAAAAGACCTCACTGATTAAAGCTTATGGCAGAGGACGAATTGCGGTCTGGTCACTGAAGGTAGCTCTTTGGCATTAGACCACTATTCAAGGGCCACTGCTTCCCTTCTCTGTCCTCCTGGTTTTTCCTTGCAGCTCTCTGCAGCAATACTACTTGGGTGGCCTATTACTACAGTTGCTCAACTAAGCAGTGCAATCAATCCTTGCAACAGAGTGGACTGAAGAAACTCTCTCAGGAGTAGAAGAGAATTTCTTTTCTGGATTTTCAAATTGCAAATAGAGCAAGGGAATGCAGACAATTTACTAAATACAAGAAGTCATCATTGTCTCCAAAGTATGTGCCTCCGTCTGCCAGGAAACCAAGAATGCAAGATACCACAGAAATACAAATCAGGAAGATAGTTTTGCTCCACTATAATATTACTAAAGAGAAATTACTACTAGCAAAGAGAAGTGGAAATTTCAGATTTTATCCCGTTAGGCCCAGGCAAGGGATACACCTAAGGATTTGATCAATTTAGCATAGCAAAGTGTCTGTTAAGTGGGACTTCATCACCACCTTTGAAAAAAGGGGGGGAGGGAGAAAACTTTGAAAAAATGTGCTGATTTTAACATTTTAAAAGGTATAAGTAGAATCCAGCACCTGAAAGCTGAAACTATGCACATCTAAATCAGAAGTAAAGCAGAGAGAGAGGGGGAGAAATTGAAACAACTTGCCAGAACTGGTAGATTCTCCATCGGTGGAGGTATTTAAATATAGACAGATTTTGTCTGGGGATTTTTAAGCACACTAGTTCACAGGATCCATTTGGGGAGCTCCTGCTGCGTGTGATGAACAGAAGGTCAGACTAAAGAACTGCAGTAATCACTTCTGTCCTCAGAGTCCATGCAAAAAAAAGCCCTTGCAAGTAAAGATCTTTCTTTTGACATCAGGATGCACACGTAGGGCACGCCAATCAACTCGGGTGAGCCAGAAACAGGAACTGGGTGAAACTGGAAGAACTGCTTATTATTTTAATGTAACTTGGCATGAGGTTCATGCGATTAGGGCCAATGGTATTAGAGATGGACGAGTTTCTTCTGAGCAGGTAAGTCTGGAAGCAGGAAGCACAGTGAGGATGCTGCTGTCCACACCATGTCTCCTTGCTTCTGTGCTTCACTGAATTATACCCATGCCATTAAATCTTTCAAGATGTCCCATTTCAGGGACAGCTTTTATACCAAGAGACCTCGCAGCTAAAAAGGACCAGCCAGCAACTATCAGATTGCAAAGCTCCAATCATTGGGCACTTCATTTTTCAACAGGGAAAGAGTCATCGGTGTGCCTAGATCCCCTGCTGGTATCAGGCACCCAGGGTCCCTTGGAGTCATTGCAACCAATTTAGTCCAGTTAAAGAACTGGACCCAAACACATGTTTTCCCCATTGTCCAGCAAAGTTAGCAGGTGAGCCATGCATTCCTATAATTATTCTGAGAGGTGCAATTCATACACTCAAGATTTAGTAACCAGATTTAAATGATAGATCCACAGCTGGTGGAGGTCGCAGTTGATCTATGGATGCTAATTTATAGCAAGTGCTCCACAATCCTGAAAAAAGCAGCTCTGCCTGGGTAAGTGAGGCCAGGCAGCATTCGACATAAGACCAGCCCTCAGCCTTGCGGTCATCCTAGGGTTGCCAACCCTCCAGGATTGCCCTGGAGTCTCCAGGAATTAGATATCAATCTCCGGGATGCTGCTGAGAGTCACCCGGGAGATAAATAATAGGGTATTCATTAAAATGGCTATTAAATGTTAAATCTGATGTATACAGTAATGTAATATAATAGTAATTAGTAATGTAAGAGTAATGGGCAATTGCCTTCCTGATGTAAAGTCATTAATGTCATTATGTTATGTCATGTCACGAAACATCCCTCAATGATTCAGACAGAGCTGGCAACCCTAGGTCATCCTTCTGAGTTATACTAACATTAAAGATATCGTTTCATAGCCAAGATAGGCAGGCATAGTACAGGATCAAGGGAGAAAGGAAGAGGGCAGGATAAATTTTTCACCTGGCTCTCTTCATCAGCCCAATTTGAAAAAAAACCCCTAAAATACAGACTTGCTTAGAGCTTCACAGGCATCTCTGTATGGTGGCATGGATGACTCAGAGACCATTGAAGGCATTACATCATGGGCCAAGTCTTGCAACCCTGGCACATGATAATCTATTAAACTGAGTATCACCCACTCTCAACCCAAAGCAAACATGGATATCCAGCCCCCTATTCTGTCGCTCTGCACGGGTTAACTCTAGGGGCAGGGTGCTAAGTGCCACCCATGACGAAGGCTGAAAGGCAACACGTGCATGCCAGTGGCCGAGCCGTGCTGTAGTGTCGTTTTCATCACAGCATCAAGCTGACGGAGCGCTTGGATTCATGGGCTAGGAGCATAGAAACAGTCTAGGAAGTGCAGCTGTTCAAGTCAATCGGAGCTTAAAACCAGAGAGTAACAAAAGCCACTTCAAGCTCAGTTAAGTATAGCCTGGATTCCCCAGTCCTTGTTGGGACAAAGCTACTATTTATTTAACAGCAAGGGTCCAGCAGGCAACAAACCCGCTCAGCCCACTCCAGCATAGTGCCACCAGCACCAGCTGCTCAAAGACTTTCTCTCTCAGGCTCCTAATGCTATATGGGCTACTTCCATCTTCCCAGACCACACAAAATAGTCCCCGAAATCCCGACACAGGATGCAATGCAGTTGCTCCCCCCTGCACATAAACCCCGAGCACAGGACCTGAGAGCAGAGCAGCCTGTTTTCACATCCTCTGTCACTCTCGGAGTATTTTCTGCTGGAGTCCGCCCAGCAGAGCCTGCCTGGGTTCACCCCCTCGGCATCGTCTCTTCTCTCTGCTGAGCGGATGAACAAACAGGTCCCTCGGCAGCTTTGCTTGACCTCCTCTGGCTCCAGACCAGAGTCGCCTCCTCTCCTCCAAGGTTTAAAGAACTTCGTGCCTTTTGCTTCCAGCTCTCAGGTCCGTAAGAAGCCAACAAGCAAATACCTCTTCTGCTTTCCCACCTACCCAACAATTCAGCAAAACCAACCCTTCAGCTTTATCTCAGGAAGACGTCTCAAGATACTTTCCCAGGCAACCTCTTCTTCCTCAAAACACCTACAGGCATCTATTTGATCTTCCTGCTGCTTCTTTGTCTGTTCATGACTCTCAGGTGCTACTCCATCCTCATCAGGCCCAGCTGGGGCATCCCTACTCCATCCGAGCACAGCTGGGCCTACTTGAAGAGGCCAGTTCCTCTGTGATGGTCACCGATGTTGCTCTGTGAACTAATGAACTTCATTCGTTTTGTGATCCAGGAGATGGCTTTCATTCCTGTATCACCCGGGTCCCTGAAAGTCAGTAGTAGAGTTATAAGACCCTGTGGGTCTGAATCCTTTTCCGTAGATAGGAGACTGAGGGAGATATGAAATGATGTCTATGGGAAGTCTGTGGTGGTAGCTGAGTGAGGCCTCTTGCACCCTCGGCTACTAGGATCTAATTTAATCCCTTTGATATGTGACTGGCATGCCTCAGGAGAAAAAGCAGCATCGCCCTTGCCATTTGCAGTATAATTATTACATATGTCCTCCCTCTGTCCTCCAGGAGAATGCCCATGGCCAACCTAAGGCACCTGACCATTTGCACTATAATCATTGCATGCACCCTCTGTCCTCAATTACCTCCATGAGGATGCCCATGGCCAACCTAAGGCACCTGACCATTTGCACTATAATCACTGCATGCATCCTCTGTCCTCAATTACCTCCATGAGGATGCCCATGGCCAACCTATGGCACCTGACCATTTGCACTATAATCATTGCATGCGTCCTCTGTCCTCATTTATGTCCAGAACACCCATGTCCAATGCACGGCTTTTTGGGTTCTTGAGTGTCCTTGCCATCAGTAGGGATAAACAGAAGAGATGTTTATCCCTGTCTCAGGAGGCCAAGGAGTGTGTCCCTGAGTCAAACTCTATGCCGAGGAGCTGGAGGAAAGACAGGAACAGGGAAACACTGATCAGTCCCTCTGCACAGTTCAGGCATTGCTTAATGTTCCCCTGGGGACTAAGGCATTCGGCAGTGATCTCTGGCACTTCAAACGAGCTTCTTTAGTTGGGCAGAGTTTGACCCAACAGCTGTATAGAGCATGGTGCTGGATCCCTTGCTGATGGTGGTTGAACTGCTGAAAGATGCTGATTAACATCCTGCATGTTGGCTGACTTCTCACCCAGGCATGTGGCATGGCATAGGCATTATCCCCATTTGGCTCAAAGGAACAAAGTCAGCAAAAGTATTTAAAGCGATGTTTTTTCCAGACAAAGCGTATTAAAGATGCCCAACTACCATCTGCCTGTGAAGTTTGCAAGCAGACTGCCACAGTCTTGTTTTCTCCATTCAGTGCCTCTGAGTTGCTTCTTCTGAAGGTGGCGCGACAAAGGCAAGGCAGTGTGTTACAAAAGAGAAACACTCAGTGCTCTCTCCAGACAATTTGGGTGGGATTTTATTTTTATTCCTTATGTGTTTAGTTATTTTTTAACCTAAAAAAGTGCTGAGACCGAATATGTGCATTTGCTCTTTGTGAACCAATATCTACCTCAAGGAAGTAATTTAATAGATTTCATAGATGTTTAGGGTCAGAAGGGACCTTAGTAGATCATCGAGTCTGACCACCTGCCCTAGGCAGTAGCTGTAAAACCTAAGGGGAAAATCATGAGAAGGAAGACATTAAAGCAGCTGTTCATATTTTATAGTGGGTGTAGTATTTTGATGGCTTGCCGGCCGGCTTTTTGTACAGAAAGTTATCATAGAGAAGCAGGGCTAGAAGGACCCTCAAGAGGTCATCTAGTCCAACCCCCTGCCTGAGGCAGGATCATCCTTATCCAGGCCATCCTAGACTAAGGCATAATTTAACATCTTATTAACACTACCGTCAACCCTGACATGACACAAGGCATCACACCCGCACCCGCCACAGGTACAGCGGGGGATCATGGCAGCCAACATCTTGCTTCTATAAAAGACCAATGCCATGTTTGGGGTCAGGAAGAAATTTTACCCCATGGTGAGACTGGTATCAGACTGGTATTGGTTTGACCATGAGCAGAGGGGCAAGACCCTCTAGCCAGGAACCTCTGGTTTTACATCCCAGCAGGAGCACTGGCACAACCCAGTCAAAATCCTCAGCCTTGGCTACAGCCAAGACCCAATACCTCTGAGTAAGGCTTAAAAATGTATATAGAGACAAAAAAATAAACCCTGTCACATGTGGGATACACCTGAATCTATGTTAATTTACACCAGCTAAGCATCCAGCCAAAAATATGTTTTTGAATCTTTTACTAAACTCTTAATTGGGGTATAGAGTCATTTTTTTTTTGCAAGACCTCCAATATTTTCTGCTTCTGATCAGAATTGTAGAGGTTAGATATGATGAGGAAAAAAATGTGGAGAAATGGTTCAAATGTAGAGTGAAAACTTTATCCAAAGCAATTTCCCCATCCTTAGGTAATTCCTAAACTCTTCATTCAACTCAGTCATGGGATCAGTGAAGAGCTCTTAGCATTGCAAACTGTCCAAGGATGTCTGGACAGAAGTTTTGAAAATTAGAAATGGCAGCAAACATACCATAGACCTCAATCCTTCTCTGGCAGTGATGACAGACCAGGTGCCATTCCAACAGGAGGGCGTTTCTATCTCTACTGTCTCGGGATGGATGATGTTTTTGGCTGCCTACAGCTCGTCTCCAAGTGGACATGGCGTCTTTGCTTACAGGGAATGCAATTACTTTGTATTTCACAGTCCTGGAGTCAGACGCAGTGGTGTAAATCTGTCGAGTCTAATACACCAACTTCTCCACTTAGAGGCTCAAATGCAAACAAGACGCTGGATTTCCTCGTTTCCCATCTCCAAGTCAAATCTTTGGCTGACTGCATCCTTCATCTCTCACGACAAAATTGGCCCACAGCCCTCAGAGCTGGTAACTGATATGTCTCATTGTGCAATCTCTTCCCCACTGTTGAGCTAACGTCCTTAACATTTTTCAGATTCCTGTGCTGTTTTCTTGTCAGGTTATAAACATTGGTCGTACGCTGTTGGGTCTCAGAAGCAGCTATATATTATTTTAAATAACCAGGTTTTGAATGCTAATGGTGATGGATGAAGGCTCGTAGTCCACAAATCAGCTAAAGTCAGTCCCTCTTCCAAGAGAGACTCCAATAAATCCGACATGATCTGACCTTCTTCTTTTTTGTGTTTGCATCTTATTGCTGGCGGGTTCTTCCACAGGAGGAAAATTGCCAGTGATGGACTTTCACTTGATGTCTTTCTTGCCAACTGCTGGGTCTGCCAGCTCTTAGCTGCCTTGCCAAGTTTCAGCTGTGACGAGGAATCACGGCAGTCCTCCAACCTGGGAATGAGTGCATCTGGAATCATAGTCCCCTTTGTGCCTAGACGGCGGTGCTCGGCAGGAGGCTGTTTTTTGGGCAGACACATTATTACAAGTCACAGGAGAACCTCGGAAGGTCAGTCTGACTCATATAAAACACACGAGAATCCAGACTCTGCTCCAAAAGCCTCCGAGCTGCCAAGATGAAAGGTCGATGTCAGGATTTCTGATTCCTGCACTGCTATCATTTTGTTTTTTTATAAAGAGCAACCAATCCTGGGGCATGGTCTGCTATTTTTGAGGAAAGCCATCAGGGCCCCTGGGATTCAAACTCAGACTTCTTCACCCACAGGCAGAAGCCTAGACTACAGAACCATGCCAAACACCAGCCCCAGCTTAGCCTGGGCCCTGCTTTGAGGTTTCCAGTGGGGGAACCAGGTGACCTGGTTAATACAATAAGAATCAGAAGCCCCTGATAGGATCATTATGAAACCCAACCACTTCCTGTAGGGTCTTGCCCTAGGCCTTTTCATATAGACCTCAGTGAAGTTTGAGTCAACCCCTGGTTGAGGTTGACTTGACTCTGTCTTAGAGCATGGGAATAGACTAGATGAATGGTGCTTAATCTAAGGCCTGCAGACCATAAAGCCCATATAAATGGCCCTCACCAGCATGAACTCACCAAGGAAATCTAGCAATATATATATATATATATATATATATATATATTTGCAGTTCTTAGCCCATTTTGATTTTAAAGCTCAATTGAGCACCACTGGATGGATGACTCCTTGAGGTCTCTGCCATCCCACTCTTCAGTGTCTGTGTTTTGAGTACCTTGTAAGTTTGAGTCCCCATCCATCTGAATTGCAGCTTCATCTGCCATTGTTTCTGGCTGCTCTATGGATGATTTTAAATGCTGTTGGAAATATGCCCCTCTCCTTTCCCCTTGGGCTGGTTTCTTTTACTCTTATTTGGATGGAGTAGTACCAACTGAAAACCATAGTTAGCGTTCCTATCACAATAGGGACCTCATTGAGCTAGATCTTGTATATAGCCAGCATTAGAAATGCTCCTCACTCTAGAGAACTGCTAGTTTAAATAGACAAAGTGGAAACAGAGACACAAGATGCTATTAAGCTTCACTAGGAGAAGAAGCAAATGAGACTAGTACACAGCTCTCCCAAGCCGTAGACCAGTACTGTACCCATGGACCCACTCTACCTTTCTTAGAACCACTGGTGGAATAAGGTGCTCCTCAAAATAAGTATGGCTGGAAGCACATGGCCCTTTAAGAAACACATGTCCTTTGACTTGTTTTCTGAATTATACAGGGATGAAATGAATGAATTGTGCCTGGGCCTTCACTGAGAATTTCAAGTATTTTTTATAGACATATAAGTCAAATTCCTTCTAAGTTTTAGCATTCCAGCTTCAGAATGAGACAGTAATAAATAAGTAATGCTTTCCCCCCACCCCACCCCCTTTCTCTCTTTCTCCAAAAAAGCACCCACAATTAAAAGAACTAAGACCAGTTAAAAACTCAAATGGGATGCAGGAGGTAGGAAAGAACTAAGAAAACTTCAGCAAAGTGACTTGATTTAATTGGCAATAATTGCAAAGACAAATGCCTGGAGGTTTTGCTGGTGTTTTTGGATCTGTTTCTATAATACTAAGTCAAATTGTCATTAACTACCAGTTGGCTGCTACTGCTGTTTCCTGTAGTTCAAGCTTATGAGTGATTTTGCTAGAACATTAAAGCAAAAAGGAGTCTATTATAAGTGCTTCCTTAGCCGGAATAAGAACAGGGTTGGCGTTTAATCAGCTGCAGTTAGATGGTGTTTAAGAGGATACCACGCATGAGAAGATATTGGAAAGTGCTGAAAAATCAAAGCAGACTATGATGGAATTTAATAGCGGAGCCCTGTTTTCTTCTAGCTACACAGGAGTAAAGTGTTGCAGGCAGGGTGCCAGGAGCGCTTGGTCTGCCTATTGCTAGAGCAAGAGAAAGAGAAGTGGGGAAAGACGTGCAGATGCCAAAGGCTTGATTCTCCACTCCTATGTACTGGGTGTGCCTACATGAGACACTTTACTGTGAAGCAGCATAGTTTACTGTGCAGTAAACATCTGCGTCTACACGTGCACATGCTTACTCTGCAGTAAAGCTTGTTAATCATGAGTAAATTGGCTACCTGCAAATGCAAGTAGCAAATTTACTTGCAATTACTAACAGCACAGTAGCACTTGCGTAGATGCCTAACTGGGAACAAATTTGCTCCTGGTCAGCCAGCCACCCGGAGGTGGGAGATTACCCCGGAGATCCCTGCTGCTGGAGTGGGCTTCCAAGCGGGGACTATGTCCCTCCTCCTAGCACTAGGAATGGGGGCTGGGAGATGTTTATCTCCCATCCATGGCTTTGTGACCTTGGGGCTGGTACTGGGAGATAAGGATTTCTCATCTCCGGTACTGTGGTCCCAGACATGGCTCTGGGAGCTCCCTGCTGGTGGGGTCTGGGGATCCTGTTCCCTACCCATCTCCATGATCAGCCCCCACCCCACAATCACAGAGCAGACACTGGGGACTGTCCCAGTCAGGGGAAAGTTTGAGCCTTATGCCCTGACTGGGTAATCAAGTGCAGAGCTTGAAAACAGCTGCAGGGGTGGGGCAGGTCTCAGACCCCTGCCCTGATCTGTTGGTGGATCAGATACCTGGGCAGGGAATCTGGAGGCTTCCTGCTAGCTGACAGCCAGGGGCTTGCTGCTAGCTACCCCACCAGTGGATCAGGGTAGGAGCTGGGACCTGCCCCTCCCCTGAAGATCTTTCCAAGTCCAACGCAGCAATCAGGGAGCCAGGACTGGGAGCTCCCTGCTGCCAAGGAAGGAGGAATTGTTTCTGCCCTGGCAGCAGGCAGCCCTCCAGAGGCAAGATGCAATATCCCAGACAGTTGTCTCTTGGCCTGATGCTCCCTGCCAGCCCCTAGATTAGCATCCAAGGGGAGCCTAGAGATCCTTCTGGTAGCAGCAGGGGCACATTGCAGCACCCCAGAAAACAAGAACATTTTGCTGCTATTAGCAGCAAATCTGCTCCTGCTTCCCTACATGTGTAGACACCTGCCCTTTCTTTCAGATTAATAAAACAAATTACCATCTTCCTGAGCATCTTTAGAGTGCATCCACTGCTTCACTGAAAATTATGTCCATACCTCATTTAATGTTCACATGAATTAAGCTTTCCTCCCTTGAATGAATGTTTTTAGCTAGAGTTAAAAACAGTCTGCAGGCCTGTGCAATAGGAGCTAGATGAAGATGACTGGACAACCAACAGCAGTTATTCAGAAGAAAGGATAGCTTCATTAGTGGAACATTAAGACCATTAAAAAGGAGAGAGGTTTATTAACATGCTGAATAAAGAGTTTAGACGTAATGAGGTAGACTATAATGAGCCATGACGTGATCTGACCCCTTCATCATTGCTTGGGTAGAAATGCCCCTGTGTCTCCCAGGCAGTTAGTTTTAAACTTTGGGTGGAGCAGGAATCAAAGACGGGGGAGACTGCCCCCCTCCATCCCCTCACCCCCCTGGATCCATTCCTGGGGACAGGGCCTTTGGAAATCAGTAGTGGATGAGGAGTACTGTCATGCCAACACCAAGACAAGGCGGACTCACTAGCTTGTCAGGTGCCAGAGCATCTAGTGCAGTGACTCTCAACCTCATTAGACTCAAGGAACTCCTCAAAAAAATGCCAGCTCCTAGCTCTCACTTGGTTTTTGGATTACAGAAAAACACTAGGACAGCTCTGTTGCAAAGAACTCAACAAGCCCACAACAGGGCAGAAAGGTTGTGACACTTTGGATTTGTATTAGGAATCTCTGGGTGTATCTCATTCATCCTAGACTGGTGTTTGCACACCCAATGATGCTCATAATAGCACAGTACCCTGGTTGAGAAGCATTGCTCTAGTGATTTATTCCTGGTGATGATCTTATAGAATCACCAAAATCAGAGAACTATAGAAATTTAAGGTTGGAAGGGACCTCTGGAGGTCACATCTAGTCCAACCGCCTGCTCAAAGCAGGACCAGCCCCAACTACGTCATCCCAGCCAGGGCTTTGTCTACCCGGGTCTTAAAAACCTCCAAGGATGGAGACTTCACCACCTCTCTGGGGTAACCTGTTCAGTGCTTTACTGCCCTCCTAGTGAGAAAGTTTTTCCTTAATATCTAACCTCAGCTTCCCTTGGACACAGTTCTCCAGCTTTGGTCTAACTAGTGCAGAATAGAGGGAGAAAATCACTTTTCTCAATCTGCTTGCAGTGCTCCTATAGCCCATCATGCCATTAGCCTTCTTGGCAACAAGGGCACAGCACTGGCTCATCTCCATCTTCTTGTCCCCTGTCACCCCCTGGTCCTTTTCTGCCAGTCAGTCAGCCCCCAGTCTGTACCGGTGCATGGGATTGCTCTGTCATAAGTGCAGGACTTTGCACTTCTCCTTGTTGAACATCATGAGATTTCTTTGGCCCAGTCCCAGAGTCCAGGTCACTCTGAATCCTAGCCCTAGCCTCCAACATGTCTACTACTCCACCCTGCTTGGTGTCATCGGCAAACTTGCTGAGGTTGCACAGCATCCCATCTTCCAGGTCATTTGTGAAGATACTGAACAAAACTGGCTCCAGGACTGACCCAGGGCACTCCACATGATACCAGCTGCCAACTAGACATCAAGTCATTGATCACTACCCATTGAGTTGAAGTGTCACTTCTACTAATGGAGAAACTGCCTCACCTGGAACCAGTAGCTAGGTGAGGATCCAACCCACACTTCTACAGCACACTGTATTGACACTTTCACAGGAGGAATGAGCTTTGCAAGAAGTGGGTCTCTGGGTCGAGATGGCATCACAACAGCTTGAAAAATCACTTCCCTTCAGCTGGACAGTTGGATGCCAAATCATTCCCAGTGCTTCAAACGCCGTTTTTCCACCATCAATACGAAACGGAAAAGACATATTAAGTGATTGAATTGAATTCCTCATTCAACACAGGAAAAACAAGCTGACCTCCAAACCTCTTAAGTCCTTTCACACATGGAACAGCATCTGAGCCAAGATTTTTCTTCATTATTTCCACATTCAGTTCTCCATGCACTGAATGCTGCAGCATTACACTTTCTACACAACAATTGCTCCTTCCCAAAACAATTTCACACGGTTGCCTGCTCCACTTCGAGGCCTTGTGTTCTTATTTTCTGGACCATCCAGGCAGTTTCAAGCATTGTGTCAGGTCCAGCAGAAAGCAGAACAGTAGATGGCCATGCCATTCACAAGGGCTTCATTCCACCTTCATTGAAATCAATGGGAAAAGTCCTATTTGCTGTACATAAAGCAGGATTTTACCCTTCTTTCCACTGTGCCTCAGTCCTGGTGCTTCAGGGTTTTGGCAACCCAGCTTGCAACAGGTCAAAAAAGACTTTATTATTAGAATATAGTAGACACCCATTTTCTAAAAAACCAGGCCTATTTAACATGCCACAAGTCAAGCATCTAAGAAAATTAAGCATTTCTTGTCACTTCAGAAAACTGGTATTTTGCAGAGCTGACACAGTCCAAAAGAATAGAGCTGGCATTGTAGTAACAATAGTGGTTGGTTGTTTGGGGTTTTTTTGAGCGTCCGAAACATGTTTTCTTGTTTGTTTTATTTTATGCTTTTTGTTATTAAAAATAAAAAGAACTTGTGATTTTTTTTTAACCCAATCTCATGATTTTCTGATACTTGCGGTGGATGATATTGCCAATGTTTTAATGTTCTTATCTCTCTCTACAAACCTATGAGCACAGACAGGCTTCAGATTTGAAACCTCTGTGTGCATGTGTGTTTGTACATGATACAACAAATTATAGCCTTCCAAAGCCCACAGGCAACAACAACATGAATGCTATTTTAAGGAGGGTTTTTTAAAAAGGAGTTTTTTTATTCATCTCAGTGGGCGAAAGTTTCATAGCAAAACTTAATTTGATGCTTAAAGACGTGGGACTTCCTGACAGCCTGGCAAGCCAAGTCAGTTGTACTTGCAATGTTGGGCTCTTATAACATCCCTGAAGCAAACCCTCCACTTATGGTAACTTTCCCAGAGACCTCCTGAAGCTAAAAGGTCCAGTTTGGACTAATCTCAGCTTCCTAGATCTAACAGCAAACCTGAAGCCTTTTGAGATAAAACTTTCTTGGGGTATTTCAATTCTGCCAAGGCAAAGGGTAAGGTATGTTGGCAAGGAGGCATTGGGAAGTGTTTGCTCCTGTGCTGCATGTCTCAGTAGATATTTTTGTTCCTATCATAGCTCTGATAGGGTCTGGCCTCATTTGGCTTGAAGCTCTACAAAGAAAAGGCCCCTGCCAACAAGAAGGTTGCAGGGTAAGGTGTGAAGCAATAGGTGGATATAAAGACCAGGAAGAGCAGATGGTACCAATGGGACTCTATGGCCACATCCAGATAAGAATGGACATTTATTTACCTGAGGACAAGTAGCAGCAGCCCACCTTGTGCCACTGGTGCGTGTCCCCGGGGAATGCGTGTGCCACGTGTGCTCTGCTGTGTGGCAGGTTACCCCAGGTGGGGTTGGGGTTGCTGGGGCCATCAACTGTGCCAGTCCCAACAGCCTGCTGCCATGTGCTCTGCTTTGCTTTTCTGGGAGGCATGGGTTTTTTTGACCCTGGGATCTCCCAGGGTCAACCCCTGCCCCCCTGTGCGGCAAGGTAACAGCACAGAAACACCTGCATGTGCGGTGTGTGGCACTGCAGATGGATCTCTGCTCATCTGGATGTGCCCTATAAGGCTTTTGATCCAACCCCTTTCACCAGACCTGAAATTATCTCTTTCCTCCCCTACCCATGAACATTGTATTCCCAGAGCTGAATTGCCATGTCAATAAGTGTCAGCCCTCTCACCCCAACCACCTAGACCAGCTGCCAGGTTTGCTGTGGAGAAGAAACAGGATTCATATGCAAAACAGCAGTGAAGAAAATGCCTCGGGATCATTTCCAACAGGGCTGGAAGACACCCATGTTTGCATCTGTGTTGTGCCACGCACCAAGCTCTGAGCTCACGCTTGCGCCAATGATGATTTTCTTGTGTTTGGGCTTGCAGGACTGGGGGTCTGCGTACAGCAACACACGATATCCTGAATGTGGAATAATGCCGTCTTGATGTTGTAACTCAGCCATTACTGCTGGTCTATGAGTCAATGGAAATATTGCTCTGATCAGGCAAAAGCCAAATGGATCACACCCCTTATCTGCATTGGCTTGTTTAATTATCCCTCCTGAGTAACGTGTGGAGAAAGAAAATGAAGAGCACTAAACCCTGCAGTGTAAAGAACTGCAGGTTTCTTTCTCAACAGTTGCTATGCCCTTCACTTTCTACTCAAACCTTTCTGATGTCACAATGCCTGATTGGCCAGAAAGCTGCAATACTGGGTGTGAGCCTGTCTGTGAGAAGATGGCAAATTTACATCTATAATTTGGGATGGTGCAGTAGTTTGCCCTGGATCATTCTTTGAGCATGTGATTGACAGTTTCTGACAAGCCAAGAGGCTTTTCCTTTTTGTAAATCACAGCTTTGGTGTCAACAATATTCCTGGTCCTAAGGAAAGAAATGATTTCACCGCTGGCAGATATTCCTTCCTTTCCAAAGTGGGAAAGGAGAGGAGAAAGCAAGACAAAAATTATCCTGGGGAACAGATGAAGGAATGGTGATATTCCTCTGTAGCATCGCTTGTGTCTGTCTAGTTATATTGGCCCATAGGGTTCAGTTTTCAGCAGATCCTTTCGTTGTTGTACATGTGAAGAGAGAAGGCAGACAAGCTCTCCATGGGAGGTGCTGGGTGTGATGGAAAAGATGACCCCTAGATTCTTAATCCTGGCTCCATCCTTGTGTTGTGCAAGGTCTCCAAGAGATTATAGCCTCATTGAAATCCTATGGTGCACTGTCCTTAAAAGAATCGGGCATTTCAAGATTGTCCTCTGCCTTAAGGAAGAATGGCTAGTCAATAAAAACCCAAATATTTTGAGAGAAAGGATAGCCCCTGGCCTCAGGACATCGGGGATGCTTCTTTATAGGTCTACTACAGACTTTCAGTGTGACCATGAGCAAGGCATTTGGGACTGGTTTCTATAAAGGGGTGTATGTACGGCAATGCCAAACCTTCCTGTGCTCAACGTGTCAGGGTCCAGCTGTGGGAGTGGAATCCAGAAACCCACCTACATCCTCTCTATATGAAACAGGGAGATTTGGGCTGAATGGTCAGACCTCAGAATCAGCCAGGCCCACATTGGGTTTGAAATCCCTCCTCTTTCCCTGATTGTGAAGCCTCTGTGAGACTGTCATTCACTCCTGAAAACCGTGCTGGAGTTGTGTGATGGTGCCCATCTTTGCCTAGAGGGAGATGTGGGTAGTAGGACCCTCAGTCTGGGGTGATCCAAGGCACCTCACCCACCTCCAGGAGGCTACTGCCCTCATCACTGGGCTGAGGGACAGACTGGGTCAAGGGCACTCTCCATCTCTCCTATTGTCACAGAGCCAAAGGGCAGAAAGGAAGGCACAAGTCTCAGAGCCAGAAAGACAGTGAACAACAAGTGCCCTGCCTCTGTAGCCCAGTGACAAGGGCCCAGATTAACCCTTTAGTGGATCCTAGGCAAACAAACTCATGGGCCCCAGCCTGGCCGAGACCCCCTCCCCATCCCAGTACTGCTGCCCGTAGCGAGTGGGGCTCAGAGCAGCCGCTAGGAAGAAGCCACAGCGGCAGTGGCAGGGCTGGCAGAGGGAAGGGGAAGGGAAAGGAAGGGAGGTGGATGGGGCCATTTGCGCTGCTACCACAGCGGGAAAGACTGGGGCCCCCCATAGCTCTGGATCCTAGATACATGCCTAGTTTGTCTATGCATTAATCTGTCCCTGACAAGGACACTTCAGTGTCATAACCCAGAACCCTTCACCCTGAAAAGGGTGCCTTCTTTACTGGGATCCAGCTCACTCTGAGGGGGCATTTAAAATGTAGGGTCAGGAGGAAAGCTGACCCCCCCCACCGCTTTTATCCTGATAGGCTGCAGAATAGGGCAGTTGCCAAGGATTGAAAGCTCCAGATCTGAGGCCCTCTTGATCCAGAGGGAGTCTGAACAAACCTCTCCCAAAGTGCTCTACCTATGAGGCCATGGGCCTGGATAAGGTGCTGAAGGACTATTGGAAGCACGTACCGGAACCGGTATCTCTCTCCTGCATAACCCACATCTTCCTCATTGAATCACATTCCTTCCCTGATGCTTTCCTTCCTTCCTGGCTGCCGGTGGCCAAACTTCAATGGGAGGGGGGTAGAGAAGCCCCTAGAAGTACTGAGCTAAAAAAGTAGATAGGACTCCCTACCAGCATTGAACAGTCAGTACTTTGAGCGGGGGGGGGGGGGGGAGAGTGCATTTCTGAAGCTGAAGATTTAAGCTCTTCCCAGGTAAATGCCATTTAGTGATTCAACAGAAAGAGGCAATTAACCTTGTTAGTCTGAAGGCAGGGAAGCTTTGCACCTTATAGCTTAACTCAGACAGAGATGTATGGCATAAATTTCTATAAGCTGCAAAAGGTCATCCAATGCAGTAAGCCCTCTGCTTATGAAAGCTTGTGTTATATGGGCACATCTACACGAGATGTTTAATGTGCAGAAGACTAATTCTACTGAGCATTAGCACGGCAGGCAAAACCTATGCTAAGACATTAATGGGCGGTAGATCTAATCTAATACATATTAACATCACCATTCATCTGCACTAATGCGTAGCAGTGCCGATTATGGCACATTAAGTTATTACCTGTCATAACAGGTACTCAACTTAATGTGCCATAATTACAGCGCATTAATGAATGTGTAGATGCCTCCTGTATCTATGATTTAGTTAGTCTATGGGTGCATCTACACATTGCAGTATGGTGACATTGCTACCTTTTGAAAGTAGTAAAGCATGGTGAAGTATGGGCAATTACTGCTCTGTGTGGGCAGTGCACACTTAGACTTCCCAGCTACATCACCATAATAGTGTGCTATATATGGGGAGTGCACCACTATGGTGACATAGCTGGCAATCATGTGTAAACCCATGTGATTGCTACGTCACCATAGCACACTGTACAGTGACGTAGAGCATCACTATGTCACCATAGGGCAATGTGTAGAAGCGCCCTATAAGAAACAAATCTACCCTGCCTTCATATAGTGATTGAGACACCTAAGAAATGTGTAAATGTCTCATAGAAGCAGGTTAGGTTTTGACCCCTGGTCAATGCATCCCAATCCAGCTGTTGCGCTCAGGCAAAATGGCAGCAATTCTAGAAACATACAGTCATTGAATGTTAGGTATCTTAAGTTCTTCAGAAAACTTAGCTAGAGGTCACCTTGTTGGTGCCTCCTGGTTAGGCAGAAATGTTGTGGACTGATCTCGTCAACTTGGGTGCCTAAATTGCACCTAAAATGCAATTGAGGCATCCAAGTCCTTGTGGGGATCTGGTCCTTTGTGGTTCCGGACTTGGGTGCCCCATCTACCAATGTGGATCTTACTTGCTTTTTCTTGCCCCTTGTCCACTTTGATTGTGCAGTCTTGGAGGCACTCTTGCTATGTTTTTGCATACACTCTTGCAATCTCTCACAACACTCGATGCCATTTTTTTTACAGCTCCGTTATAGGTTCATAGAGAAGTCAAGCTGGAAGGGACCTCTTCAGGTTGTCTAATCTAACCCCTTGCCAAAACATCCTATACAAATCTAGCCTCTCAGTAAAACTACCATCAATTCTGATACAGCATAACACATCAAGCCCAAACCTGCCAGAGGTAAAGCAGGAGGAGCACAACCAGCACAACCCTGCTTCTGTAAAAGGTTGTTAATATACACCCAAAAAATCCCAGGTAGAGGGCCACGACCCCTCCCCCCCCAACACACACACATGCACACACACTATCAAGGCAAAAATCCTCACAGCCATACCAATCTCACCATGGGGTGATAATTGCAGTATAAGCTCAGGTCATTATCAATTTACATAGTGCTGAATTTTTAGGCACCTGAATACACAGTGTTCAGCCTCAGGGTCTTCTCTTTCTGTACTTATTCAAAACAGTTAACATCTAATCCATCTAGGTCCTTATGAGATCACCTGCTGCTGAAGCGCACCCACCTCAGCATTAGAAAGCTATGGGTATTGAATAGCTCATATTAAGAGCAGGCAGCAGTTTAGTAGAGGAAGCAAGAAAAAAAAATCACATTTAATTGCAACAGCAGGCAAGCTGAGGAGGAGGACTGAGCTGGAGCAGGGCCAGGCAATTGGAGCTACCACCCATGTTGGGAGGAAAACCATGAGATCCTTTGCAGCCACGAGTCCTCGGGACTGGGCCACCATTCTGCATGCTGCTGGAACAGCAGTAGGACCCAGGAGCTGCCGTGCGGGTCGATTTTCACCTCCGGAGAACAACAGCATGAGTCAGTTGTGATCTGGGTTCGTTGGCCAAGAAGTTTCTTTTCCACGCTGAACTAGGTCCCTTCTTTGGCTGCTGGAGAGGCTTGCACCCCGTCTGAAGGGAAGGATGTACGCGCGGGCTGGCAGGGCCAGAGAAAAGCGATGAAGTAAGAGATGTGGAATGTGAGCCCCACCTGTTGGACGTGGCATGGGGCAGCATTGCCAGAGCCTTACCAGAAGGGTGACTAATCTGGACCAGAAAGGCCAGAGGACTTTTTAGGCCATGATGTTTTGTAGTTGCAGCATGACAGCTCCTAGGAGGCTGGCAGGAAAGCTCCAGCCCTGTCATCAGAGTTTGTGCAGAGGAGTTTAGTGGGAGGTGCAACCAGAATCAGAGGCACTGGGGCTCAGTGGTAGTGAGGGGGTAGGTGTGGCAGGAGGTGATGAGAGGACCCTGGAGATGGGACAGCACTGGGTCCTTCTAAATGTGGAGGCAGAAGCATTTGCTTCCACCACAAGTGCACAGCATCTTCTCTGAGCCTTGCTTCTCCTCAGAGACCTAAGGGCTAGGGACAGACATCACACATAAACCAGTATAAGAGATTGGAAACTGGTTCAAATCTGTAACACAACAGAAGTTCAGTGCACATAAACCACCTTCAAAATCGCTGAATCTTTTTAAAGATAAACCCGGATGGACACAGTATCAGACCTGACTTACTTAGGTTAAATCAGTTTATTGAAATCCTGTCCCAGTTCCTCTCTAGATTCAAGTTCATTTACAGTCCCCCAGCATCCCAGGATGCTTTGCACCTCCTTCACAACTCCTGCCCTGCCACAGGCGGGTGGGCTAGACTTGGCCCAAGCTATCTGCTCCAGCAGAGCAGGGAGGCATGCTCTAGCACCCCCTGGCTTCTGGCCTGGGCCACTGCAGGTTTGTGGCTGCATTTCCAGAATCAAAAGTGAATGTCTGTTTACTTGCTTATCAGTTCAATCTACAAATCTTAGACTAACCTGCAGAGAGTGAATTGATTTGGTGGATGAGTCATATTCGACCTGGAGGGATGTGGGCAGTGGGGTCCCTTTAATCTCTTTATTAGTGACTTAGATGAGGGGGTGAAAAACACCCTGTTCAAATTGGCTGACGACACCAAGATCTGGGGCAAGGTGGGCACACTAGAAGGGAGGGACAAGATACAACTGGACCTGGACAGGTTACAGGGGTCAGCAAATGAAAATAGAATAGGATTCAGTTCTGACAAGTGCAGGGTACTGCACTTGGGTAGTAAGAACCAGCAGCATACCTACAAGGCCTGGGAACTCCCTTCTCGAAAGCACAGTGGCAGAAACAGATCTTGGAGTCATTATCAATTCCAAAATGAACATGAGCCGACAGTGTGAAGACGCGGTCAGGAAGGCCAGCCGCACCTTGTCGTGCATCCACAGATGCATCTCGAGCAGGTCCAAGGAGGTGATCCTCCCCCTCTATGCGGCACTGGTCAGGCCGCAGCTGGAGTACTGCGTCCAGTTCTGAGCACTGCACTTCAGGAGGGATGTGAGCAACATGGAGAGGGTCCAGAAAAGGGCCACTCACACGATCGGGGGCAGCAGGGCAGGCCCTACGAGGAGAGACTACAGGACCACCAGTGGTACCAACAGCCTCTGTATGTGACATGTAGCAGACTAGGACAGCAGCAGATAGGGCCAGGAGATCAGGGAGGCGATCTGCATGGCCCTCTGTGAGAGTGCAGGAAAGGCTGGCCCACACTATGTTATACCATCACCTTTAGCAGCCTTGCCATAGTGCTCCCTGTGCCTGAGGGGGTCACTCAGAGGAGCAGTATCCATCGCCCCATTGCTGCTGTTCCCATCCATGAGCTACATCCTCTGCTTTGCTCCAATCATTTGGACTGTGAAGTTCATAGGAACGGCCAGTTCCTGGGATTGTAGAGGAGCTGGGAGCTCAACCGCCTTTTGGGCAGTGCTTGGGAATGGTGCGTGTCTGCACAATACTCAGCCCCTCTGCTGTGACTGCCAGGAAAAGTGTCAGACACTGGCAAGGGCACTAGTGGTTCTTTGCCATGCAGAGAATTATTCACCAGGCACAGTCATCCTTTCTATTTACATTCTTACTAGATCCCTTTCAGAAGTCTGTTTCCATCTGGCATCAGGGAGAAATAGCTTGTGTGTGCATGGGGGTGTGTGCAGGGAAGGGTTTGATCCAGATAGTTATGGTCTTTTCCAGCTATGAAACTGGGAATCTGGGGGCTGGCATAGTCATTTTAGCACTGAATGGCATTCAGAAGCCTTCAGTTCTAGTACCGGGTCTGTCACTACTCTATTCTGTAGCCATAGGTGTCACTTGCAATGTCTCTATTTCCCCATCTGCAAACTGGGGGAAATGATACTTACCTTGTTTGGAGATCCCCAAAGGAAATGCACCTGGAGAAGCAAAGCATCACTGTCTCCAGGCACTATCCAGCTGAGTTGTCTTCAAGCCAGTGGCCTGAATGATTCTGAACAAGATGCTAAGGAGAAAGGGTACCCAGCAGTCAGGGTAAATGCTAAGGAGAAGTGTGTCATGATCTTTCCTCTGCTACAAATGTCCTGTGCCACCTTGGTCAAGCTATTTAGTCTTCCCATGTTGCATTTCCCCATATAACAATGTCTATTTGTCCCAGGGTTCAGAACAAATATTCAGAAGACAACGAGAGGCTCAGACACGGTGGTGATGGGGCCTGATGACAGCATGTCTCCCTTCCTAGATACCATAGGCATTAGGGCTGGAAGCAACCTTGCAAAATCATTGGGTCAAGCCCCCTGCCCAAAGGGCAGAAAGTCAGCTGGAGTCAGATGACTCCAGCAAGACAATCATCCAAATGTTTCTTTAACGTGTCCGGCACTTGCACGATTTCTGGGGGGAGCCTGTTCCAGACTCTGGAGACTTGGATGGTAACAAAGTTCTTCCTTATGTCCAGTCTAAAACGGTCTTCTAGCAGTTTGTGACCATTAAACCTTGTCTTCCCCTGGGGTTCACATGTCCTTCCAGATCCTCATGCACACCCCTTATGTGCCACCAGCTCCCTCCTGATCCTACACTTTTCCAAGCTGAAGAGTCCCATGCCTCTAGCCTCTCCTCATAAGAACTGCTTTTTTGACCTCTGATCATGCACATGGCTCTCCTCTGGACTCTCTCGAGCTTCTTCACATCCTTTTTAAAGTGCAGAGCCCAGAACTGGATGCAGTACTCCAGCTGCAGCCTCACCAAGGCTGAGTAAAGCCTTGTTGGTTCTTGTTTGAGATGTATCGGTAAATGCAAGCCACAGTTTTATTTGTTTTGCTGGATGTGGCATCACATTAGTTGCTCATGTTCATCTTGTGGTCAGTCATGACCCCCAAGTCTCTTTTGGATGTAGTGCTAGTGAGTGTAGCATTGCTAAGCCTACAGTTATGATGTGGGTTCTTTCTCCCGAGGTGGAGCACCTTGTATTTCTCTATGTTGAAAGTCATCAGGTTTTTATCTGCCCACCTTGTGAGCCTATCTAAGTTAGCCTGAATCCCCATCCTATCCTCTAGTATAGCCTCACTTCGCCATAATTTGGTGTCATCTGCAAACTTAGCCAGTGTGCTTCTGACACCCAAATCCTGATTGTTAATTAATATATTAAAGAGTACTGAATATATTGAAGAGTACAGGTCCAAGTACTGAGCCCTGGAGGACACCACTGGTCACTATGCACCAGGCTGACTTGATTCTGTTGATTCTCTGAGTTGGACCATGGAGCCAGGTCCCCAGCCATCAAACCGTAAGGAAGCCACAGCTCCTCAATTTTGCCATGGGGACATCATGGTAGACCAAGTCAAAATCTTTTTGGAAATCCAGGTAAATGACATCAACCTCTCCTCCCCATCCAGATGAAACATCATCTGGTCATAGAAGGAGATGAGGTTGGTCAGGCATGACCTACCCATAATGAAGCCATGTTGGCAGTCTCTCAGAATGACATCTTCTGTTAGCCTGTTGTTATTGTATTCCTACTTGCTCCTGTTCACATACTCCAGTGTACAAATCCATTGGCGAACACACTCCAGAATATCCCTCAGAGGCTGTTCCCAAGATTTCAGTATCCAGTGTCCTTGAGACTGGCTATAGAAGAAAACTCCTCTGAATATCTTCACCATCATAATTCTGGGTTTGGAGCATATCGTCAGGAGTGGCTTTGTGATGATAAGCATGATCAAGCATTGGAACACTTTACCTAGAAAGGTTGTGAGATCTCCATCTTTGGAAGATTTCAAGAGCAGGTTAGACAGACACTCGGCTGGGTGGGTTAGTCAGGGAGGATCCTTCCTTGAGCCAGGGGTTGGACTAGATGTGTCCACTCAATATGCTCCAACTGCAGCGCACTGCTACTCTGCTGTGGATATACCCTATTGTGACAAGAATCATACCCCAGAACAATAAAAAATCCTCAGTGGGTGCATCTACAAGTGAAAATTTATTACACAGTAGTAACCAAAAATTACTGCACAGTGTAGGCCTATGTCTACACGTGCATGACCGTACTATGCAGTAACTATGGTGACTTATGCTGACTTGGGTGTAAATTTGATGTCTGCATCATGAAAGTATCAAATGTATTCCTGATTAGTTACTGTGCAGTAACACACACGTAGATGCCTGACTGCGCACTAACGCTGTGTGTGTGGACTGATTTGGGACTAACTTTAGTTCCAAGTCAGTCCACACACAGAGTTACTGCACTTTAATGGCTACATGTGTAGACACCAGCCTAAAAACTACTTACTGTGTAGTATCTTACTATGCAGTAAATTACTGTGCAGTAAATGCACATGTAGACACGCCAAGTGAGTATAAACAGGCATAGCTCCACTGAGGACAAGGATGCGTCCTCCATTTTTATGCCAGAAAAGGATCTGGCCCTTCTGTATTGAGTTCTTTAAACACCATTATGATACAACAGATCAGCGGGGAAATGACAGTGTGATTGCAGATGGAGGAGGCTGTATCACTATCGCAGTGGCTTCTTTCAGCTTTCTCATAGCCACATCTCTACAGAGAAACGCATGCTAGAACATATGCTGGGCAGATTTCACCAAAACAAAGACCATCAGAAACCCAGGGAAAAGTCAAGTTAAACACTGAGATAAAATCAGCATACAGTTCTCCACAGAATTGAGATATTTACCTTTTCATTCCTGCTATAAATCCACATGAATTCAGATTTCATTCTCTGAGCATGACAAAGAGTTAAAAGGGGAAAAAAAACCCTGATTGTCATTCCACCCTACCTTATAACTTCCAAGAAACTGATTTCTAGTGTTTTTCTGGATGCATGTAACCTTTCTACCAGGCACTGGATGGCAGTAACAAGGCCTGAGCTCAGTTTAGGAGCTTGACACACATTTTCTGTCTTGGCTCAAGCCCCCACCCAGAAACCTGAGAAAATAAATACTTACTAGATGTTCCAGTGTGAACAAACTTCCCTGCTCGCAAGCAAACATGATAATAATTTTAGCATTAACACATCATAACAAGGTTTCTTAAAGGGAGGAAATGGGGCAAATGAACAATCTCAGGGAAACCTTTAGCTGTTAGTAGCTCACTCATTTGGAAATAAGTTGGGTAACAGGTCTCAACCTTGTGCATCACAAATCCTCTTTTCTGTGAGGTTTGAAGCCAGACTGAATGGCCAGTCCAGGAGTATCTCCTGCATGGAGTTTCCCTGAGACCTGAGGAAGGGTATTTGGCACCCTGAAGCTTGTCTGTACCCTTCAAACTATATACAGTTGGTTCAACAGAAGATGGAGAATGGATTGGAGACCCCTGGAAGGCCCTTTCAACCCAACCATCCTATAACAAAAGTCCAAAAAAAGACAAGAAGGGAGGTATAGTGGCAAAGGAGGCAACGAGCTAATAAGACTCAGCTTTACAAAGTGATGACTCAGTGGATAAGATCCATTCCCACATTTCTTACGAGTTCCAGTGAGATTGGGGTAGCGTGATGACTGAGCGAGCACCCAGGATCCAGTTCATCTGCATAGCCACACCCTCAGTATGATGTCATTGGCCTAGGCCACACCCAACATGATACCCTACCCCTAATAGTTGGCCCTAAAAGGCTTGGGCACAGGCCTGGTTCAGTGCTTCTATTTCAACCTCGAGTGGTCCTGCTAGGGCTATCCTAACCAGCTGGTTCCTGCCTAGCCTTGCCTCCAGTTGTTGCCTGTCACTCCCTTCTCCATCCCTACCCCTTTGCCCAGCATCATCCAGCTCCTTGGTTTTGGTGTAGACTAGCAATTCTTGACCTTCTCCAGATTTTGGCTTTGGTGATGATCCATTTTATGTTAACTGTTGGTCTGGACTGCCTATGCCCCAGTACCTAACAGGAGACAAGACCCCTTAGCTCACGGAGCTGCATATCAAAAGCCACTACATTTCACCCCTAAGTTTAGAGACAGGCTCTTTTTTGGTCAAAGCATTTCATTCTCCGGAGACTAATGCATGCCACAGGCATAGGCTGGGAGAGGCTAAGATGGCAGTAATGCCAAGGCCTCTATGGGGTGGTTCTTATTGAACCCACTTTGCTTTCTCTGTTGAAACAGGGCATCACTCCAGGTGCTGCAGAAAGCTGTATATAATCCCTCGGGATAAAAAGAAGCAGATGGAGCATGAAAGCTTGACTTGGCTTTCCCCTCAGCTGCCTTTGCATGATCCTTAAAGGCATGGCAATGCTCTGCAGACCAGGGTGCAGAGAGGCAATGCAACCAAAGGCCTCCAAGGTGGTGAAATGGTGGTGAAATGATCTCTAGGATCCTTGATTGCAGCCTGGTCTCCATGCCCCCTCAACCCCTTCTCACACGCAGCTCCTCGGTGAGCACTTTGCACTTGTCAAGGGGACACTGCTGGTCTTTATGCCTTCCTTTCCCCTTCTACCATTTCTTTCCCTTGCTATATCTCTGCCTTGGTGTTTGAACACTGTCCATATGGGTGCTTCCCAATGCCAAAGCCATGCCAGTATAATTCGAGTCTCCTCACCATCGAGATTGTTTCAAGCGTACAGTGCCAAACTCTCCCTTTCTCCTAACTAACATCTCATCCCAAGTCTTCCAGGCTGCTTCTTCTCACCTCCCTCACTGGCAGCTTCTCTCCCTCTATAAACTTCCCCCCTGTTTCTAACACTTCCCTCGTATGGGTCTGCTAACAGCAGTCGGGTGCCCAGCACTGTTACTCCTGGCAGCTCTCCTGGGGCATGCAACCCTCTCCTGCTTTGCCTCCGCCCCGCACCCAAATCTGCCCCCCAGGGAACATGACACATCTATCTCTCTATTTTATTTCTATCAAAAGTGAAGCCTGAACCCATGCAGTCCAAGTGGATGCAGAAATCATTTCAAAGCGTTCTCTGGCTTCTATTTATAAACGAGCCAGGTTTTTGTGGGGGGCGGGGGGAGAAAAAGTTAAAAAAAAGAAAATGTGTCTTATTTGTGTAGATTTGCTGTTCTGGAACATTTGGGTGTAGTTTGCAAACCGCTGATGGAGCCTCTTGTGGCTTCAACATAAAGGAGAGGCGAGCTATATTAAAAGTCAAGTCATGATACATTTTCTGTTGCCCTTGGCAAGGCTCCTTGGATGGGGGAGCCGTTTGGTTGTGGCGCCAGGAGGAAATCTCACCCAGATGACAGTCTGACTTCCAGCACCTAAGAGGAGAAAAAAAACAAAACAAAACCCATGCTGAATTTGTGCATGCATGGGGTGTTGGTTTTTTTTTCTTTAAGGACTTTTACAAGCTCCGGGAATGAAACCTGAACCTTAACGCTATGCCCCGTTCTGGAGGTATGCACAAAAACAAGGTGCTGTGTCCAAATCTTGGCGAGGCTCAAGAGGAAACAATCCTGCTACTCTATTGTTTGGGGGTTTTTTCCCCTTTCTTCACCTAAAGTGACCTGAGGAAAACCATCACTGTGTTGTTATTTATCTCTTTCTGTTCCCACCAGATTTACAGAGTAGCATTAAGTTAGATTGGGATGCCAATCTTTTCAGCTGTGTTGAATTCCTGGATTTGTAGATGTTTGGTAGGCATAACATCCCAGTATCTGTCCAGCTCATCAGACAGACAAGTATTTCCTCTCCTCTATCGAATGGCAACCTCATTTAAGTCTAAGGTTGAGTCTCTTAGTATATGGGCAGCAGCTCAAAATTTCAAACCACATCTCAGTATCCCTGTGAAATAACATCCTGTTCAGTGAACAGACACATGTACAGAGTAAGGTGCAATTTTCTTGGAATAAAGGCAAGAAAATTTAGCCATGATTTTTTTGTTACAATTATTGTTTTCTGATGGTACATAATGACACCTTTTTGTATTCGGATTCCCATGCGTTAGGCAGTGTGCAACCATGTAGAAAGGTATTATTTTTGCATTGAAAGTGTAGTAATTGAATAGCTCAATTTTTGGAAAGACCTGCAAGAACAAAACTGGTTGGGAATTTTCCACTAAGATGCTCTTCCTGTGGAAAATTCAGATTCCCCGCAATCGCAATTTTCTGATGGAAAAAAATCTCAAATTTCCAGCAAAATTTTCCTTTCGGGAAAAAAATGAAACATTTCCATTGGAACTGTACAGGCTGGACCAGAGTATTTCCTTTTGTTTTAATCTCAAGTCAGGTCAATAAAACATTCAACTTCATTTTCTTATTAGAGAGTTGTCTCAGGGGAGGGAGAGTTGCAATCCTTATAGTTTGACCTGCCAGGAGGAGTACATCTTGAATAATTCAGTGCAAATTTCTCTCCAGCCAAGCTCAGTCTGGTGCACCATGGGAGATATTATCTGTTCAGGGAACTAGGACTTTAAGGGCAGAGCTGCCTTTCAAACAACGATTGCTGCCAGCAGCGGGCATGTTGTCAGTGCTGGATAATGCCATCCTTACAAAGTATCATCTACTTGTATAGGCCTCCCAACAGGATGATGCCCCTAGTATCAAAGAAACAAAGCAGGAACTCAAGCTGTGCAGGAGCTTTTAGTACCAACCATAATAATAGCAATAACTATAACAGCAATGATTTAGCATCGTAGGCCCTGGAGATCCTTGGCCTCACCCACTATCCTCATCATCATAGCTGTATCAGTGTGGAAGCTCTCTGCTCCTGGAAAAGGGACAATACAGATGCTTTCTCCCTGGGGCAAGGTAGGGAAATCGAGGGCGATTATATTCTGCTGGACTCCAAATAGATAATGAAGTCCTTTGCAAGAAAGCAGACTGTGACTGCAGAATGGAGAGGTTCATAAGGTCTTGATAATGCAATGATCCCTTTGCCTGGTTCTTTCAAAGACATTTGAACCAAGGAACTTGAGCACTACAAAAATGAGCCCGTGCTCTTGGTAGCTTTGACCCAGCTTCTATTCATGGGCATAAGATGACTAGCTCAGATTAGGAGTCTCGTCTCCAATGTCAGCTTGGCATCAGCAGCTTCAGTGGAAGCTGCAAGAAACCCCGAAGGAGGTTATTCCAGGAATAACCTGCCCTCCATAGTCTGGCTTTAGCCCTGAAGTATCTAGCATAGCACTAGTATGGGTTACAACAACAGATGCCTTGACCTCTAGTTGTTCAAATCTGGTAAGATCCAACCCATTCTTGCTTGTTTCTAAGCATTCATGGTCTCTTTTCACAGAAGTGTAGCTTATAAGACAGTTTCCAAAGACCTTTGCTGTGGGGACGAGTGAGTGTTTCAGAAATATTGACTCGAGTTTGGAAAGAAAAACTGTCCATCAAAATGCACATTGCCTGCTGAGCCTAGCACACCTGGGCAAATATCACATCTAATGATATCTATTTTGGGGGTGGCATGAAGCTGTTAAGTGTTCTACGTGGTCCAGTGAACATGTATTGTAGGCGTAATTGCTACTGGCACCCTAAATGGTGCCACAGTCATGCATTGCAGGCCAATTTCAAGTCAAGGGAGCGTATCTTTGTGCCCATTCTGAGGACACGGATTAATTATACATGGGAAGAATCCTGCACAGCCTTCCTAGCTTGCAAACTTACAGGAGCCTGCACTCTGAGCAGGTGCCAAGGAGGAAAACGAGAACAAATTGTTCCTCCTACCCAGAACTGGCACAGTATGTTCCACATAGCTGTTGGGCCAAGCCGTGGTAGAGTGCCAGGTGTTGTGATTGCCACTGTTGAAGCACATGCTCCTCAACAGAGTGAATATTATTTACATTGTCTGCAAGGAACGGAGCACCCGAACAGACCTGAGACAAAGTGAAGGCCGAATTCTCCTGCTACATTAATCCATAAAAGCCCATGATAATATTGATAGGGTCAGTTGCAAATGATCATGAGAGCATCTGGTCCTCAATGGGTTGGTCTTGTAGAGATTTCTCCACCTACCTTATATCACCTACCTCCCTTTCTAGATGGGGATTCTAGGTTAGTCTGCTGGCAGAGATTTCATCACAAGTTTCATGATATCTGATTTTTCTCTTAAAGACCCAGCTGCTGAACTCAAGGGACATGAAACTCAGCTTCAGATGACACCCAAAAGGAAGTTGCTAGTCCATGTGGTTGGAGAGAAGATCTGGAAAGCATGAAGTGAGTGCACTCTCAGGCCTTAGATAATGGAGGTCTAAGGGTGGGGGGGAAGGTTTTTTTTCTTTTAATCTTGTGATCTTTTAAAGAAAATCTCATTATTTGGGGGGATGGGAAGGCATACATTTTAAGCCGGTGGGCTTGAAGATCCAAGGATTGAAAAATGTGTTATTCTTATTGAAATTTAAAGTCGACAAACAGTGCTGTCTAGCTAGGTGTTTTATTAGTTATTTGCTAATTAATAAGTTAATCAATGGTTATCTGTTTTATAGTGGCATCTCCAGGCTATGATCAAGATCTCTCTGATGAACACAGAAGGACAACCCAGGCTGCCAGCCTGGGATGTGTGAGACACAAGTCCAAATCCCATTCTGGACCAGGATTCCTACATTATTTTAGGTAAGTGTTTCCGTGCCTTCAGTCCTCCACCAGTAAGAGACAATGAGACCCTTCCCATGTGCCTTAAAGATGGTCGGGTGCCACTGTGCAGGTCCTCGGCAGGTGTTAGGTAATGAAGCACATTTGAGAATCTGGGTCTTGGGGATCGTGGTGATGGAGAGATGGATCTTGGCTGTTATGTGATGGCACGGGGCAAACTCAGAGCAAGAGACACTCTCTGTTGTGACCTGTGTGCAGATGAAAGGTGGGAAGGGAAAAAAAAGACGATATTAAGGACACAGGTCTGGAAGGCGCCACTCGTACCTTCTGTCCAGTACTCTGTGTCCACTTATCCAGGCCTGGGAGAAATGTTCCTTCCTGCCCTCCAATCTGGCAGTTGAAGAGCAAGACCCTCCATCCAGGTACTGGAGTAGTTATTCAGTAGCAGTAGGAGTATCCTCATCAATACTCCCACCTTGTGCTGGGACCCAAAGGCCAATAAAGCATTCGGAGCGGGGGGACCTCCCTTCCTTGCCGTGCCTAGGTGACCAGCAAAAGCCCTGGAGCATGGGTTTACCAGTCATTGATATCATACATTTCCAGAAATCTAACTCAAGTTTCTTGACACTGCGTGAGTCATCTGCACTTCATTTTTGGTCAAAGCCTACGTTGTAGATGTACCAAAAAAATGAAATAAAATGACATATCAGCATGTGTTCCTTCATTTATGGCCGTGTTGTCTAATGAAATATCCACTGCTTCCTTCTTCACAGGCTCTGTGTCAGTTCCAAACCCACATTTCCCTGAATGCATCGCCGTTCAGAGCGGCTGCACCCTGCTCCAGTGGAGGGCTGGCTCGCAAGACCCACTGGGATGACTTTGTTTTGGGTTTTGCTTTGCTGCTGTATCATCAGCAGCACTTTGCTCCCTCTAAACAAATGACATGAGGAGCAGCTGGTTAAACCCACAGAGAGACTACTGTATATGCTTATGTCCTGGACTAACTCAGAGCCCCCCTGTGCTGTCTGATCAGAGACAGCCCTTTTGAGCAGTCACATGGAGACCCGTGGAAGCCAGTATGGGCGGTGTGTAGGTGCAAGGATCCATACACATGGAATAAATTAAATGAGTGAATCAAGCCCTGCATGCATGTGCCAGCTGGAGTGTCAAGACCAAGATTTTTCATAGCAACTAAATTCTTTTGGAGGTGCTTAATTTGAGAAGTCTTTAAGTGGAGTCTTGGTTTACATCAAGTGCTTTGAAAAATCCAGCCCCGGACAGGAATCTCCCACAATAACTGAAACACTCAGTCATCAGCCACTTTGCAAAACCACAACCTTCATCTTACATTGTGCTTCGTGCTCACTCATCACGGTCATCTGAACACAGCATGAATAGCCAGAAACAGGGAAACTGCAGTGGATGAGCAAATGCCGAGAATAAGCATCCAGTGCCCAGCTACTATAGTACAGGTCTCCCTCGTTTTACGCAGGTTCTGTATGTGCAAATTCGCTCTTATGCAATGACAATTTTCATACCAAAAGTTTGTTATATGCAGGGTAAATTCACTCTTACGCGCTCGGTGTGCTGGAAACCCGCAGCCAGCTGCTTTGTGCGGTGCATTGTGGGAGTGACATGCAGCAAAATACAGTCTCCTGTATGGATCTGTGCGCCTCGCTCGTTGTCTGTGACAAGTGCTTCTGTAGTTGCCACCCTCATTTTGGCTTCTTAGCGTCCTGCTAACTAACCTCCTACCCTTCTCCGCTGTTGGTGAGCCCCAAAATTGTCTTGTAAAAGTGGTAGAAATAGGTCTGGGGGTCAGTACAGTGAAGGTCTAGGAACATATCCCTATTTGTTACATTGTAAAGTGGGTTTCCTTTGTGCAAATTCGAGTTATACGCCGTTTTCCAGGAACGCATGTACAGCATAAAGTGAGGGAAACCTGTAACGTCTCCATCCTTTGAAGTTAAGAATTTTCCTTTGGTTTCAAGTCATCTTTCCCTTGTCCCCTGAAAGCTAAAGAGCTGAATCATAGACAATGAGGGTGGGAAGGGAGCTCAGGAGGTCACATCTAGTCCAACCCTCTGGTCCAAGCAGGACCACCCCCGACAACATCATCCCAGCCAAGGCTTTGTCTAGCTGGGTCTTAAAAGCCTCCAAGAATGGAGATGTTACCACCTCTCTGGGTAACCTGTTCCGGTGCATCATCATCCTCCTCACGAAGGAGATTTTTTCTAATATCTAACCTAAACCTCCCTTGCTGCAACTGGAGACCATTGCTCCTTGTCCTGTCATCTGCCCCCACTGAGAACACTGAAGCACTAGGTGAATTAATCCTTTTTCCCTCATTATATATGACCGCTGTTTCTGATGCATGTGAGTATGGGTGACAGGAACATAGGACCAGTAGAGTACTCTTGATACATCCTGCAGGTGTATGCATTGTATAATCCCTCACATAAAGGGATTGTTAAAGTAGCAAGGTAGGTATCCACCCCCCCCCACCCCGCTACTTCAATGGGAAATCTGGTCTAGAGCCACCACTCCTCTTCTGGTTGGAAAGCAATGATTCCTATGTGCATGAATGATGGGTCATTCAGTGGCCATGCTCTTTCCAACAGTCATTCAGTGGCCATGGTCTTTCCATGACATCCTCTCAGTCGTGTTCTTATGGACCAGCATCTGCCGTAACAAGGCAAGTATTTTTAGCAATTGAACTAAAGACACTATTCAGTCTATGGCAGTGACAACACGCACTTAACTTACACTTCTGGTAGCTCAGACTCTACCTCCCCTATTAAGAGAGCTTGAAAATCCTGTGGTGAGTGCCAGGCTTTTAGCTATGACTCAGAAAATTGCTTCAAAAAAAGCACCTTCAACCCTACAAAGCATCTCTCCAGCTGGAGCTAAATTTCCTTCTGTGTATCTTACCCCCCAGAGTGAAACACAGGACACGCCTTAACGGTGAGAGAGGTTGTTCTCTCTCTACCTTACCCCACAGGGAGAAGGGTTGTGTGTTTCAAAGATATGGGCTATGACCAAAACCCTCAAAGATACTGAGGAGCCTAACTCCCAAGTCAAAATCCCAGTGGTGGCCTTAGAGGAGGGCAAACTGGGCGACCACCTGGGGCCTCCCGAAACTTTGCAACAAATGTCCAGATTGCTTATAGGTCCTCAAAATTAAGCTTTGAAGGGGCCCCACATGACCCTCTTGCCCAGGGTCCCAACAACCCTAAAAATACATGGGTCGTACTTTGTACTACCCAAAATAATCTTTCATCCTCCTTGTTTCCACTTGGGGCTCAACCCTCTTCCAAGGTAAATTGGAGCAACTCCGCTGAGTTCGACACAACTGTGTTCATTTTCCCCAGCTTGGCATTTGCCCCTCAAGTTCAAACACTTGTTATCAGGCTACAAAAACTCCTTCATCCAAGCCAAAGTTACAAATGCATTACTCATTGCTCATTTAATCTTTCTCCAGAGTTCAAGCTCTCCACACTCCTTTTGCTGCTGCTCTCTGAACCCTTTCCAATTTGTCAGCCATTCTCTGGCACCCCGTGCCCAGAACTGAATGTGACTTTCTAGGTGTGGTTCAACAAGAGCTGTCTAGAGATGATCCATGATCTTTCAGCACTGTAGCATGAAGCCCTGTCACATCCAGCCCAGGATAGTCTGAATAAATTTTGCAATTAAATTTATCCAACAGGGAAATTTTACAAAATCTATTTGGTAGGTCTGGGCTCTGGCAGGGGTGAAGAATGCCAGACCAAGGAGAACAATGCATGCTGGCATGGTGTCCAACACAATGGTAATTTGATTCACATGCTCTGGGACTTGCCCTTGGACACGGGAATGCTGGGATGCAGCGGTAGAGCAGAACAAATTCTTGGAAATGACACGTAAATGATCCCCAAGTGTGGTGATGAGAGGAGTTTAATGAACAGCATGGCATAGAAAGCCATCACAGGGAGTGGTAAATGGTGTTGAGTTTAATGGTAGTGAAAGGAAAGTTGCCAGTTCCTTAGAGAGGGAAGCTATGTGGGGATTTTTCAGTGGTAGACTGATGCAAAGGGAGGGAAAGTTAGAAAACAGGGTGAAAATGGAGTCCATCTCAAAGGGAAACAGCCCGCCAAGTTTTAATTTTGCCAAGACATGCAGTGTAAGATAAAGCACAGGCTAAAACAGGTGTAAATTCCTGAAGCCTCCCTTTAAGTCTCAGTTATAAGGTTGAAGTGGCATAAGAGGGACCTGAAGAAAAATAACAATCACAGTGAATACCCAACACTTTTATCAGTAAATCTTGAAGGAGGCCAATGTTATCAACAGGGATCCTGGGTCTCTCTGATTTAAAAAAAAAAACAACCCAATTTTCAGTTAACCCTCCTGCCCCAAACCCACATTTTTCCATGATTAAAATGAAACACCACTATATCTATTTCTATATCTCAATGGTGTTTCATTTTAATCATGGAAAAATGAGGATTTTGGGTGGGTTTGTTTTTTTTTAAAGCAAAAATTGGTGATTTCTTTTTTAAGTCAGAGAAATACAGGATCCCTGGTTATCAATCACATTTTTTAAATGAGGCATCTGAAGCATGGGGAAGTGAAGTGACTTGGTTAAGGTCACCCAGAAGGCCAATCACCAGCAGGAAATAGAAACCAGGTGCCCCAAGTTTCCATCCGGTGCACTCTTTGCTATTCACTCGTGTCAATTAAAAGCAGGCTCTGGGTTTTCGAGGGAACATGTTAGGGACGGGAGTCACCCAATCACATATATTAACTTCTATAAGAACTAGAATTTAAATGGGGTGGGACATGGAGATGGACCTTCTCTTACATCCACTCAGAAACCAAGCCCTGCCTACTGGAAACGCCAGCATGAGAAGCAATACGTTGTGCAAATGTTTGCTATACAATCACCCGTGCTTTGTTGTGTTCTTTGGCTTCTCCTCAGCAGGTTTTGTGTGGACCCACAGCTCTTCAGCGACCAAGACAGGCATGAAGAACGCAACTAGAGCACTAAGATGAACAACGAAGAAGCTATACTTGCCTTCCCAGAAGAAAAACTTCAAAAAAGAGGAGAAAAAAATCATTAAAATAAATTAAATTATTTCTCTGAGGTTTCCCATTGGACAATTAATTGTGCCACTGGCCCAGATTCAGGCAGGAATTTATTACATCAGTCTCTTTTTAATCAGAATTTGCATGCTTGATTTCTCCAGTGTGTGATTCAGCAAAGCCCGGCCTACAGGATGAAGTGCATGGAAAGTCCTAGACATGGCAGCTCCGATCCATGTAGTCCATCACTTGAGCAAGAATGGTTCCCCAGAGAAGTCACTCCCCTGCACTGGTTTGAATGCGTTGAAAAGACTGCTTTTATTCGTGCCTGGTACACCCACCATTTTGAATGAGAAGAGCAAGTAGGAGTCAGAATCCTGCCTAATGCTCTCTGGGGTTCACAGATTAGGCAGCCTGGTGCCTAAATCGCATGAGGGGCCTGACACTCAGAGTACATCCCAGCAGACAGAGTACTTCCCCAGGAAGTCAGAGATCCAGGTTCTAGGTCCTCTTTAGCCTGTGGGGGTTAAACCGACCTGTCCCACTTCCCAGGCAAGTGTACTAACCACCAACCTAGGGACTGAGCTAGGTTGAGGGATCCCTTCACCTTTCCTTTTGAAGATGGTTCATCAAGAAGCCAAAAAGGGCTAGAAGGAGAGCAAGACAGCACCTGGCTCCATTGCATAGCTATGAGAATGCTTTTCTGGAAGAAACTCTGGATTATGGCCTTGGGAGTGCTTCTGCTTTTGCCCCCAAGTGTGATTTTTCAAGGCACACAACTGCCATGAACTTCCAATGTGCTTTGCACGCCCAAGTGCTTTGGGCCTTTGAAGACTTTCCCTTATGTCTTGCAGTCTCAGGTAGACAATTGTTCCCTGGGTTCTGCCTTAGTGTTCTGTCCTGATACATGAGTTCAGAGAAGGGACCATCCCTCATAAATACTTGGAAGCCAGCTCATACATAGCTAAGCTGTCCTCCATGGAGGACAGAACAAGGAGAAATGGTCTACAGTTGCAGCAAGGGAATTTTAGGTTGGATATTGGGAAAAACCTTCTCACTAGGAGGGCGGTGAAGCACTGGAATGGGTTACCTAGAGAGATGGTGAACTCTCCATGCTTGGAGGTTTTTAAGACCTGGCTAGACAAAGCCTTGGTTTGGATAATCTAGCTGGGGATAGTCCTGCTTGGAGAAGGGGTTGAACTAGATGTGCCCTCCTGAGGTCCCTTCCCACCCAAATTTTCTCTGATTCTATAATGGGTACAAATAACAAGTTCATAATCAATGTCATCATCATTTTGTTCAATACAAATGAATTATTCTCAGGGTAAGTTCTGAAATCTGTTTTCTCTCAGTGGCTTTTGCACATTTAATGATCAATTCTGGTTGAAATAAATACATGTTCTTACATTTTCATCAGCCATTCATGAGATGACTTTCATGTCATGGAGGGACATGGGTCATTTTTTGGGACACACCAGATGGTACTGTGTAACACACTTGAAAAAAATTGCCTAAGATGATGCAGTCAGCTACCCTAGGAAATTGTTTTGTACATATACTTTCCTAGGCAAGGAAAATTTTAAGTGCTTACTACAAGCATCTGAAGGAGCCACTGAGTGATATTTTCTAAGCTAATTTTATTACCTTCATTGTAACATGAGGGGAAAAAAGAGTCTTGAGTGACTGAAAGAGATTGGCTTGTTTTGCCTACCAAGGAAGGGCAAAAACAATAGGATTGCTCTTGATATAAAGAGGAGAAAGAGTTGTTTGGGCTAGAGACCACATTGGTTCAAGAACAGCTGGGTATAGAGTGGCTATAAGTAAGTTCAGGCCAGAAGTGAGAAGAACGTACCTCATAATCAGAGAAATGATGTTCTGGACAACAGGAAGTGAGGCAAGAAAGCAAACAGTTTCTAAAACTAAGCTTGGTCAGTTCAAGAATAGGATTGCACAATTCCTTACAGTAGTCAGTAGACTGGGCTTCATCACCAGTCGGCTCCTACCATGTGCTACGCAAGCCATTCATCATCCCAACACCTTAGGGTTGCTATCATCCACCTTTACAGACGAGAAGCCAAGTCACAGAAGGATGAAAGCCCTGGTTGCCAAAGAGGTTGAGACACCTAACTCCCTACAGCTCTGTCTAGATGGCTTTCACGGCATTCGCACGAGCACGCATCTATTCCCAGTCCCCACGTGCCAAACAGAAGTGAGGCAGCGAGACTATCCCTTACCACCAGTCTCAGAATCTGTCATTGGTGCACGTGTGGGAGTGCGGGAAGGCTGGGGCACCTCTACCACCTCATTTCTGGGTTTGTCCCATTCAAAGAAGACCTGAAGATGTAGCACAGACATGTCCATGGTCAGGTAGAGTCTTCTTTTTTGGGTCAAGCAGAGACTTGAACTCAGCTCTCATCTCTTCCAGGCTAGGCCAACCACCCTCTCACTGAGCTGCTTCTCCAGTTTAGCATTGTAAGGAATATCCTTACACCCATCCTGCCTAGAGACTGATCAATTTACCTACAAACTCACTGCACAAGGTGTCCATTTTGTGCAGTGGTTACTTGTCCACTAGAGGCTGCGTTATAAAACATTGTTATAGGGAGGAGGACATTTTAAAACTTTTATTGTCCTGGATTGAAAGCACAACCAATTCCAAGTCTTCACCTGAGACACATGGCAGAGCAAAGGAAGGTGTTTCTCTTTGGAGATCTGTTTTATAATGAGCAGTCTTCCAGCCAAGCATAATTTGCAAGGTGCGTTAACAACAGAATAATTGGAACACAATAGATTGAATGGCTCATCCTTTAGAGAACCTAGTAATGAGGAAAGCCTAGCCATGAATAATTGCCAAGCAGAGCCAGCTACCCTCTCTTTCAGTTGATTTCCTTGGGCCAGTTCCCTAGAGCAGCTGCCACTGGATGCCAGTGCTTTGGCTTTCAAGTCATTATTCAGTTGCTAACAGTAGACGAGAGACCCATTAGCCCTGTCTACACAGTAAAACTACCGTCCCTGACAGCTGTGCTCTCAGGCACATTATACTGCTCCTGATGAGGTGCTGCTTAAATGGAGAGCAGGATAATCACATCTAAATGGCTCTTGAGAGGGGCTTATCCATGCTGCTGGGTGCCAGTGTCAATTATCCTGCCACGTGCTGGTAAGCTCCCTGTGGCATCAGGCTGAACGAAGTAATAATGACATATTATAGTGTGAAGTGAAAAGGACTCTGTTCACAGAATTATAGTATCATAGAAAATTCAGGTTGGAAGGGACCTCAGGAGGTCACATCTAGTCCAAGCCCCTGCTCCAAGCAGGACCAGCCCCAACTACATCATCCCAGCAAAGGCTTTGTCTAGCCAGGTCTTAAAAACCTCCAAGGATGGAGACTGCACCACCTCTCTGGGTAACTTGTTCCAGTGCTTTAATACCCTGCTCATGAGAACGTTTTTCATAATATCTACCCTAATTTTCCCTTGCTGCAACTTGAGACCATTGCTCTTGTTCTCTCATCTTCCCCCACTGAGAACTGTTGAGTTACACTGTTCGCACTGGATTTGGACCCAGCCCCATACCTTTGTTCCGGGTGAGCACAACCCTCAGACCGACCGCACCTGCCCTTTGATAATAGGCGAGGTTATCGATCCAGAGTGATAACAAAAAAGCAATAATACAAACAATCAAGCAACTCTATATCTGCCAATCCTAGGGTTGTCATCAAGGTCAAAGTACATCTGGTCAGGATGCAAGCTTCATTTCTGAGGCTCTCTCTCTTCAGTGTCAGCAGTCTGGAGGTGGGATACTGAGGCCCACAGCCCCCCTCCAGTGGGGTGTGTGAGATGGGCTGGTCGTATGCCCTCTGTCCATGGTGGCCTCAGGGACCCTTCCCAGGGGATGGGGACAGGGACCCCTCTCAGGGAGGAGAAAGAGGAATGGGAGGGACTCTGTTAATCTGAAGCCTCTGCTATTGTATTCTCCTTCCCCCTTCATGGCTCCTGATGACTTCATGGCTATCTCTGGCTGGCTGTCTCCCTGTGGTCACACTTCCACATAGCCTTCCAGGCCTTCTCCTAATTGGTCAGTTCCCCCAAAACTGGGACTTAGGCCCCCTTCTGCTCTGGGGCCTTGTAGCTGTTGCCACTTATCCCACGTTACGGGCAGTAGGGTACATACTTCCTTGGTTTCCAGGCTGTTTTCTAGGCCATGTGCCCTTGTTGTATTAGACAACCTAGCTGCCTTGAAGGCTGTGATCTCATGTTATGGCAAACACCCCCACCAAATCACAAACTGTATCCATTTATTGGCCTTGTTGTGCTAGATAGCCTGTCTGCTTCTAAGGCTGGGATAAATGTTGTGTGGCAGACCCAATCTCTTAGAAAACCAATTAACCTCTGCTAGTCATCTCGAACCCTTTAATGCATATATCTATACCTATAAGCCAATTGCCATAAAAAAACAGACCTTTAAATGCCATTTCTAAGCCAACAACACCAGGCCAGAATCTGGCCTCAAGTTCCTTCAGATCTTCAGCAGTTATTTCACTCAGTATAGTCCAAGCATGTCAAGCCTGCAGCCCTGGATTCACCACAACAGTGCAGTATGGATTCCTATTTGACATTTCTGGGTTTATCTTGAGAAACATGTTTGCACACCTACCAGTGCTAACATGGTACGGCACCCCACCGCACCCTCGAAAGGATCTCAAGGGACCCCAGGGTGCTATGGGGCCTGAGGAAGAATCGCTGATATAACCTGAGCCAATGTGGATGTGTTCTTCTCTCCTGGCAAAATTGGCTGGGGTGGAAGGGGAGCAGTGGGATGCGTTACCACAAAGGAGCGCTGAGTGTGAAACTCACAGCAAAGAAGTCCACTGAGTCTACGGCACAGACAAAGCTGGCTGGTTTAGCTGCCAGCAAAGTACTTCCCAAGAGTATCGGGGTGATGATCATTAGACATCAACTTCACTGGGCTGGACACATCATGGATGTCTAACCCCAACTCCCAAAGCAAATGTTGTTCTCCCGGTTCAGTCAAGGCGCACACTCCGTAGAAGGGCAGAGGATGCACTTCAAAGAAGTCCTCAAGGCCAATTTGAAAAAATGAAACATCCTTATCAACTCTTGGGAGATTGTTGCCCAGGGCTGCCCCAAATGGAGGAAGACTCTGCTGCAAGAAACCTTACAATTACAATAGAAGATGGAAACATGAGAGCAGCAGGAGCAGCATGTCACAGACCAAACCACACCCTGCACCGAAACGTGCGCAAGCTGCAACTGGATAGGCCTCGACTACCATCTTCGGTCCCATGGATAAGACCGTCATGGAAGGTAATCGTCCTCGACTGCAAGGGATTGCTGCTGATGGTGATGAATGATGCATTAGGAGCTAACACAGGCACACACGCTGAGTACACAGAGCTCCAGAATAAAGCAGTAGGCCTGCTTAATTCATATAAAGTTATGCTTTTATTATGGACATTGATAGGATTAGGCAAATGGCTTCTTTTTCTGCATGATTTAAGTGTTTGCCTGCATTACCACTGAGTGTTTTACGTGGTTTAGTCCGTACATCAGTGTCAAGGTGATTTTGTCAAAGGGGGAGATGGTTAAAGCATTTAAACATCAGCTTGTAGGTTCTATCCTTTCCCTCTATTTTTTTTGTTTTGTTTTGTTTTGTTTTGTGTATTTAGACTGCAAGTTTTTGGGGGAGAGACCAGCCCATATTCTGTATCTTCTTCCAGGTGCCTCCATAATGAATATAATTAATATTTTTTTCTTCAAAAAGAAGTGCAAGGGATAACTCCATCATACAGTGCATGCATTGACATATGCTATTAAGGTGTCTAAGTAAACTCCAGTATAGTTTGCATCGGAGTTTATTGCTTCCAGGTGTAGCATTTATACATGCACCTGAGATGGCAGCACATAGAGCCAGGGCAGCGCAACCCCCGCTGTCACAGGGCCGGGGGGGGGGGCGGGGGGAGCGGGGTCAGCCTGCCAACCCAGAGGTACTCTGCCCCAGCTCAGGAGGGGCTGAACAGGGCACAAGGGATTGACAGTGTGGAGCTAACCAGCAGGCAGCCCCCGCATTGCAGCACCCTTATGCCCCAGCTGTCCCTGGTCACTGTTTACACATGTGCTTTGGCACATTAAATACTTCACCATAGGACAGCACTTCTGTTGGGCAGTACTGTCCTACAATGGAATTAATTAGTTTACTTTGGACTCATAGTCTCGCACCTGTAGATGGTGATGCTTTACTGAGGAACAAATTAATCAACTCCACAGTAAAGTGCACATGTAGATGCCCCCTCTAAGTACCAGCTTGGAGAAGGGCTTGACTGAGTCCCTCTTTCATTTATGTATAGTGGTTGGAAGCAGAAGTGAGAGCAGTTCAGAGACAAAATGAAGCACAAATGAGTAACCAAGGAGAATTAACTACTGAAAGAATTACCCTCTACACGTGGTGGGGTCTTTACCACGTGAAGTCTCTTTGTCAACATGGACTGTCTTTCAAAAGAGATACTGGAGCTGTCTTTAAAAAAAGATACCAGCGCTTAAACAAGTTCGGAACTTGTTATAGGAATCACTGGGTGATATGCTCTGGCCTGGACTATGCAGGAGGTTGGTGTGGATGACCACAACTCTTCAAAAACCCCGAATCAAAATAAAACTATATTCCATTCCCTTCATTTAGCCTTTTCTGTATCTAAGTCTCAAAGTGCCCTGTGAGTAGGATAGTCATGTCAGT